>NW_026892810.1:0-282120 GCF_033815535.1 Pezoporus flaviventris
TTACTAACCCTTTTTTTATTTCCATTTTCTAAGTCGGTTTAAGCATTTTTTGGTTTCTTTTCCTAACCCAAATTTCTCAATTTCTAACCATTTTTAAGTTATTTTTCCCCTTTCCTAACCCATTTTTGTCAAGTTCTAACCCCTTTTAATCCATTACTGGCCATTTCTATCGCATTTTTGCCACGTTTCAACCCATTTTAAGCTTTTTTTTCTTTCCTTGTTAATTTTTGCCCAATTCTTTCCGGGTTTCAGAGTTTTTCCCTCATTTCTAACCCTTTTTTCCCCATTTCTATCAAATTGAAACCGGTTTCCCCCCCGTTTGCTGTGCATTCTTGTTACTTTCTAATATGTTTTGAGCCACTTTTGGCCATTGCTAACCCTTTTTTTATTTCCATTTTCTAAGTCGGTTTAAGCATTTTTTGGTTTCTTTTCCTAACCCAAATTTCTCAATTTCTAACCATTTTTAAGTTATTTTTCCCCTTTCCTAACCCATTTTTGTCAAGTTCTAACCCCTTTTAATCCATTACTGGCCATTTCTATCGCATTTTTGCCACGTTTCAACCCATTTTAAGCTTTTTTTTTCTTTCCTTGCTAATTTTTGCCCAATTCTTTCCGGGTTTCAGAGATTTTCGCTCATTTATAACCCTTTTTTCCCATTTCTATCAAATTTAAACCGGTTTCCCCCCCGTTTGCTATGCATTCTTGTTACTTTCTTAAACGTTTTAAGCCACTTTTGGCCATTGCTAACCCTTTTTTTATTTCCATTTTCTAAGTCGTTTTAAGCATTTTTTGGTTTCTTTTCCTAACCCAAATTTCTCAATTTCTAACCATTTTTAAGTTATTTTTCCCCTTTCCTAACCCACTTTTGTCAAGTTCTGACCCCTTTTTAATGCATTTTTGGCAGTTTCTATCCTATGTTTGCCACGTTTCAACCCCTTGTAAGCTTTTTTTTTCTCCTTCCTAATTTTTGCCCAATTCTTTCCAGGTTTCAGAGTTTTTCGCTCATTTCTAACCCATTTTTCCCCATTTCTATCAAATTGAAACCGGTTTTCTCCCCGTTTGCTATGCATTCTTGTTACTTTCTTAAACGTTTTAAGCCACTTTTGGCCATTACTAACCCTTTTTTTATTTCCATTTTCTAAGTCCTTTTATGCATTTTTTGGTTTCTTTTCCTAATCCATATTTCTCAATTTCTAACCATTTTTAAGATATTTTTCCCCTTTCCTAACCTACTTTTGTCAAGTTCTAACCACTTTTAATCCATTTCTGGCCATTTCCATCTTATTTTTGCCACGTTTCAGCCCATTTTAAGGCGGTTTTTTCCTTTTCTGACTATTTTTGCCCAATTCTTTCCTGGTTTCAGTGTTTTTCCTCCTTTTTAACCCATTTTTCCCCATTTCTAACAAATTTGAGCCTATTTTTTCCTGTTTGCTATGCATTCTTGTTACTTTCTTAAACGTTTTAAGCCACTTTTGGCCGTTACTAACCCTTTTTTTATTTCCATTTTCTAAGTCGTTTTAAGCATTTTTTGGTTTCTTTTCCTAACTCAAATTTCTCAATTTCTAACCATTTTTAAGTTATTTTTCCCCTTTCCTAACCCATTTTTGTCAAGTTCTAACCCCTTTTAATCCGTTTTTGGCAGTTTCTATCCTATTTTTGCCACGTTTCAACTCCTTTTAAGCTTTTTTTTTCCTTGCTAATTTTTGCCCAATTTTTTCCTGTTTTCTGAGTTTTTTGCTCATTTCTAACCCATTTTTCCCCATTTCTATCAAATTTAAACCAGTTTTTCCCCCGTTTGCTATGCATTCTTGTTACTTTCTTAAACGTTTTAAGCCACTTTTGGCCATTACTAACCCTTTTTTTATTTCCATTTTCTAAGTCGGTTTAAGCATTTTTTGGTTTCTTTTCCTAACCCAAATTTCTCAATTTCTAACCATTTTTAAGTTATTTTTCCCCTTTCCTAACCCATTTTTGTCAAGTTCTAACCCCTTTTAATCCATTACTGGCCATTTCTATCGCATTTTTGCCACGTTTCAACCCATTTTAAGCTTTTTTTTTCTTTCCTTGTTAATTTTTGCCCAATTCTTTCCGGGTTTCAGAGATTTTCGCTCATTTATAACCCTTTTTTCCCCATTTCTATCAAATTGAAACCGGTTTCCCCCCCGTTTGCTATGCATTCTTCTTACATTCTTAAACGTTTTAAGCCACTTTTGGCCATTGCTAACCCTTTTTTTATTTCCATTTTCTAAGTCGTTTTAAGCATTTTTTGGTTTCTTTTCCTAACCCAAATTTCTCAATTTCTAACCATTTTTAAGTTATTTTTCCCCTTTACTAACCCACTTTTGTCAAGTTCTGACCCCTTTTTAATGCATTTTTGGCAGTTTCTATCCTATGTTTGCCACGTTTCAACCCCTTGTAAGCTTTTTTTTTCTCCTTCCTAATTTTTGCCCAATTCTTTCCAGGTTTCAGAGTTTTTCGCTCATTTCTAACCCATTTTTCCCCATTTCTATCAAATTGAAACCGGTTTTCTCCCCGTTTGCTATGCATTCTTGTTACTTTCTTAAACGTTTTAAGCCACTTTTGGCCATTACTAACCCTTTTTTTATTTCCATTTTCTAAGTCCTTTTATGCATTTTTTGGTTTCTTTTCCTAATCCATATTTCTCAATTTCTAACCATTTTTAAGATATTTTTCCCCTTTCCTAACCGACTTTTGTCAAGTTCTAACCACTTTTAATCCATTTCTGGCCATTTCCATCTTATTTTTGCCACGTTTCAGCCCATTTTAAGGCGGTTTTTTCCTTTTCTTACTATTTTTGCCCAATTCTTTCCTGGTTTCAGTGTTTTTCCTCCTTTTTAACCCATTTTTCCCCATTTCTAACAAATTTGAGCCTATTTTTTCCTGTTTGCTATGCATCCTTGTTACTTTCTTAAACGTTTTAAGCCACTTTTGGCCGTTACTAACCCTTTTTTTTATTTCCATTTTCTAAGTCGTTTTAAGCATTTTTTGGTTTCTTTTCCTAACCCAAATTTCTCAATTTAAAACAATTTTTAGTTATTTTTCCCCTTTCCTAACCCACTTTTGTCAAGTTCTAACCCCTTTTAATCCATTTTTGGCAGTTTCTATCCTATTTTTGCCACGTTTAAACACCTTTTAAGCTTTTTTTTTCCTGCTAATTTTTGCCCAATTTTTTCCTGTTTTCTGAGTTTTTTGCTCATTTCTAACCCATTTTTCCCCATTTCTATCAAATTTAAACCAGTTTTTCCCCCGTTTGCTATGCATTCTTGTTAGTTTCTTAAACGTTTTAAGCCACTTTTGGCCATTACTAACCCTTTTTTATTTCCAATTTCTAAGTCGTTTTAAGCATTTTTTGGTTTCTTTTCCTAACCCAAATTTCTCAATTTCTAACCATTTTTAAGTTATTTTTCCTCTTTCCTAACCCATTTTTGTCAAGTTCTAACCCTTTTAATCCGTTTTTGGCAGTTTCTATCCTATTTTTGCCACGTTTCAACTCCTTTTAAGCTTTTTTTTTTTTTTTTCCATGCTAATTTTTGCCCAATTCTTTCCTGGTTTCAGAGTTTTTCTCTCATTTCTAACACATTTTTCCCCATTTCTATCAAATTGAAACCGGTTTCCCCCCCGTTTGCTATGCATTCTTGTTACTTTCAAATATGTTTTAAGCCACTTTTGGCCATTACTAACCCTTTTTTTATTTCCACTTTCTAAGTCGTTTTAAGCATTTTTTGGTTTCTTTTCCTATCCCATATTTCTCAATTTCTAACCATTTTTAATTTATTTTTCCCCTTTCCTAACCCATTTTTGTCAAGTTCTCACCCCTTTTAATCCACTTTTGGCAGTTTCTATCCTATTTTTGCCACGTTTCAACCCCTTTTAAGCTTTTTTTTTTCCTTGCTAATTTTTGCCCAATTCTTTCCTGGTTTCAGAGTTTTTCGCTCATTTCTAACCCATTTTTCCCCATTTCTATCAAATTTAAACCAGTTTTTCCCCCGTTTGCTATGCATTCTTGTTACTTTCTTAAACGTTTTAAGCCACTTTTGGCCATTACTAACCCTTTTTTTATTTCCATTTTCTAAGTCCTTTTATGCATTTTTTGTTTCTTTTCCTAATCCATATTTCTCAATTTCTAACCATTTTTAAGATATTTTCCCCCTTTCCTAACCCACTTTTGTCAAGTTCTAACCACTTTTAATCCATTTCTGGCCATTTCCATCTTATTTTTGCCACGTTTCAGCCCATTTTAAGGCGGTTTTTTCCTTTTCTTACTATTTTTGCCCAATTCTTTCCTGGTTTCAGTGTTTTCCTCCTTTTTAACCCATTTTTCCCCATTTCTAACAAATTTGAGCCTATTTTTTCCTGTTTGCTATGCATTCTTGTTACTTTCTTAAACGTTTTAAAGCCACTTTTGGCCGTTACTAACCCTTTTTTTATTTCCCATTTTCTAAGTCGTTTTAAGCATTTTTTGGTTTCTTTTCCTAACCCAAATTTCTCAATTTAAAACAATTTTTAGTTATTTTTCCCCTTTCCTAACCCACTTTTGTCAAGTTCTAACCCCTTTTAATCCATTTTTGGCAGTTTCTATCCTATTTTTGCCACGTTTAAACACCTTTTAAGCTTTTTTTTTCCTTGCTAATTTTTGCCCAATTTTTTCCTGTTTTCTGAGATTTTTTGCTCATTTCTAACCCATTTTTCCCCATTTCTATCAAATTTAAACCAGTTTTTCCCCCGTTTGCTATGCATTCTTGTTACTTTCTTAAACGTTTTAAGCCACTTTTGGCCATTACTAACCCTTTTTTTATTTCCATTTTCTAAGTCGTTTTAAGCATTTTTTGGTTTCTTTTCCTAACCCAAATTTCTCAATTTCTAACCATTTTTAAGTTATTTTTCCCTTTCCTAACCCATTTCTGTCAAGTTCTAACCCCTTTTAATCCGTTTTTGGCAGTTTCTATCCTATTCTTGCCACGTTTCAACTCCTTTTAAGCTTTTTTTTTTTTTTTCCATGCTAATTTTTGCCCATTCTTTCCTGGTTTCAGAGTTTTTCTCTCATTTCTAACACATTTTTCCCCATTTCTATCAAATTGAAACCGGTTTCCCCCCCGTTTGCTATGCATTCTTGTTACTTTCAAATATGTTTTAAGCCACTTTTGGCCATTACTAACCCTTTTTTTATTTCCATTTTCTAAGTCGTTTTAAGCATTTTTTGGTTTCTTTTCCTATCCCATATTTCTCAATTTCTAACCATTTTTAATTTGTTTTTTCCCCTTTCCTAACCCATTTTTGTCAAGTTCTCACCCCTTTTAATCCACTTTTGGCAGTTTCTATCCTATTTTTGCCACGTTTCAACCCCTTTTAAGCTTTTTTTTTCCTTGCTAATTTTTGCCCAATTCTTTCCTGGTTTCAGAGTTTTTCGCTCATTTCTAACCCATTTTTCCCCATTTCTATCAAATTTAAACCAGTTTTTCCCCCGTTTGCTATGCATTCTTGTTACTTTCTTAAACGTTTTAAGCCACTTTTGACCATTACTAACCCGTTTTTTATTTCCATTTTCTAAGTCGTTTTAAGCATTTTTTGGTTTCTTTTCCTAACCCAAATTTCTCAATTTCTAACCATTTTTAAGTTATTTTGCCCCTTTCCTAACCCACTTTTGTCAAGTTCTAACCCCTTTTTAAGCATTTCTGGCCATTTCTACCCAATTTTTGCCACGTTTCAACCCCTTGTAAGCTTTTTTTTTTCTCCTTGCTATTTTTGGCCCAATTCTTTCCTGGTTTCAGAGATTTTCGCTCATTTCTAACCCATTTTTCCCCATTTCTATCAAATTGGAACTGGTTTTCCCCCCGTTTGCTATGCATTCTTGTTACTTTCTAATATGTTTTGACCCACTTTTGGCCATCACTAACCCTTTTCTTATTTCCATTTTCTAAGTCGTTTTAAGCATTTTTTGGTTTCTTTTCCTAACCCAAATTTCTCAATTTCTAACCATTTTTAAGTTATTTTTCCCCTTTCCTAACCCATTTTTGTCAAGTTCTAACCCCTTTTAATCTATTTCTAGCAGTTTCTATCCTATTTTTGCCACGTTTCAGCCCGTTTTAAGGTGGTTTTTTCTTACTATTTTTGACCAATTGTTTCCTGGTTTCAGTGTTTTTCCTCCCTTTTTAACCCATTTTTTCCCCATTTCTAACAAATTTAAGCCTATTTTTTTTCGTTCCCTATGCATTCTTGTTACTTTCTTAAACGTTTTAAGCCACTTTTGGCCATTGCTAACCTTTTTTTAATTTCCATTTTCTAAGCCGTTTTAAGCATTTTTTGGTTTCTTTTCCTAACCCAAATTTCTCAATTTCTAACCATTTTTAAGTTATTTTTCCCCTTTCCTAACCCACTTATGTCAAGTTCTAACCCCTTTTAATCCATTTTTGGCAGTTTCTATCCTATTCTTGCCACGTTTCAACACCTTTTAAGCTTTTTTTTTTCTCCTTGCTATTTTTTGCCCAATTCTTTCCTGGTTTCAGAGTTTTTCGCACATTTCTAACCCATTTTTCCCCATTTCTATCAAATTTAAACCGGTTTTCCCCCCGTTTGCTATGCATTCTTGTTACTTTCTAATATGTTTTAAGCCACTTTTGGCCATTACTAACCCTTATTTTATTTCCATTTTCTAAGTCGTTTTAAGCATTTTTTGCTTTCTTTTCCTAACCCAAATTTCTCAATTTCTAACCATTTTTAAGATATTTTTCCCCTTTCCTAACCCACTTTTGTCAAGTTCTAACCCCTTTTAATCCATTTTTGGCAGTTTCTATCCTATTTTTGCCACGTTTCAACCCCTTGTAAGCTTTTTTGTTCTTTTCTTGCTAATTTTTGCCCAATTCCTTCCTGGTTTCAGAGTTTTTGGCTCATTTCTAACCCATTTTTCCCCATTTCTATCAAATTGAAACCGGTTTCCCCCCCGTTTGCTATGCATTCTTGTTAGTTTCTTAAACGTTTTAAGTCACTTCTGGCCATTGCTAACCCTTTTTTAATTTCCATTTTCTAAGTCGTTTTAAGCATTTTTTGGTTTCTTTTCCTAACCCAAATTTCTCAATTTCTAACCATTTTTAAGTTATTTTTCCCCTTTCCTAACCCACTTTTGTCAAGTTCTAACCCCTTTTAATCCATTTTTGGCAGTTTCTATCCTATTTTTGCCACGTTTCAACACCTTTTAAGCTTTTTTTTTTCTCCTTGCTATTTTTTGCCCAATTCTTTCCTGGTTTCAGAGTTTTCGCTCATTTCTAACCCATTTTTCCCCATTTCTATCAAATTTAAGCCTATTTTTTCCTGTTTGCTATGCATTCTTGTTGCTTTCTTAAACGTTTTAAGCCACTTTTGGCCATTACTGACCCTTTTTTAATTTCCATTTTCTAAGTCGTTTTAAGCATTTTTTGGTTTCTTTTCCAAACCCGTATTTCTCAATTTCTAACCATTTTTAAGTTATTTTTCCCCTTTCCTAACCCATTTTTGTCAAGTTCTAACCCCTTTTAATCCATTTCTGGCCATTTCTATCGTATTTTTGCCACGTTTCAGCCCGTTTTAAGGCGGTTTTTTCCTTTTCTTACTATTTTTGACCAATTCTTTCCTGGTTTCAGTGCTTTTCCTCCCTTTTTAACCCATTTTTCCCCATTTCTAACAAATTTAAGCCTATTTTTTTTCATTGCCTATGCATTCTTGTTACTTTCTTAAACGTTTTAAGCCACTTTTGGCCATTGCTAACCCTTTTTTTATTTCCATTTTCTAAGTCGTTTTAAGCATTTTTTGGTTTCTTTTCCTAACCCATATTTCTCAATTTCTAACCATTTTTAAGTTATTTTTCCCCTTTCCTAACCTACTTTTGTCAAGTTCTAACCCCTGTTAAACCATTTCTGGCCATTTCTATCGCATTTTTGTCACGTATCAACTCCGTTTAAGCCTTTTTTTCTTTTCTTACTAATTTTTGCCCAATTTTTTCCTGTTTTCAGAGGTTTTCGCTCATTTCTAACCCATTTTTCCCCCATTTCAATCAAATTGAAACCGGTTTCCCCCCCGTTTGCTATGCATTCTTGTTACTTTCTTAAACGTTTTAAGCCACTTTTGGCCATTACCAACCCTTTTTTTATTTCCATTTTCTAAGTCGTTTTAAGCATTTTTTGGTTTCTTTTCCTAACCCAAATTTCTCAATTTCTAACCATTTTTAAGTTATTTTTCCCCTTTCCTAACCCACTTTTGTCAAGTTCTAACCCCTTTTAATCCATTTTTGGCAGTTTCTATCCTATTGTTGCCACGTTTCAACACCTTTTAAGCTTTTTTTTTTCTCCTTGCTATTTTTTGCCCAATTCTTTCCTGGTTTCAGAGTTTTCGCTCATTTCTAACCCTTTTTTCCCCATTTCTATCAAATTTAAACCGGTTTTCCCCCCGTTTGCTATGCATTCTTGTAACTTTCTAATATGTTTTAAGCCACTTTTGGCCATTACTAACCCTTATTTTATTTCCATTTTCTAAGTCGTTTTAAGCATTTTTTGCTTTCTTTTCCTAACCCATATTTCTCAATTTCTAACCATTTTTAAGATATTTTTCCCCTTTCCTAACCCACTTTTGTCAAGTTCTAACACTTTTAATCCATTTCTGGCCATTTCTATCGTATTTTTGCCACGTTTCAGCCCGTTTTAAGGCGTTTTTTTCCTTTTCTTACTATTTTTTGCCCAATTCTTTCCTGGTTTCAGAGTTTTTCGCTCATTTCTAACCCATTTTTCCCCATTTCTATCAAATTTAAGCCTATTTTTTCCTGTTTGCTATGCATTCTTGTTGCTTTCTTAAACGTTTTAAGCCACTTTTGGCCATTACTGACCCTTTTTTAATTTCCATTTTCTAAGTCGTTTTAAGCATTTTTTGGTTTCTTTTCCAAACCCATATTTCTCAATTTCTAACCATTTTTAAGTTATTTTTCCCCTTTCCTAACCCATTTTTGTCAAGTTCTAACCCCTTTTAATCCATTTCTGGCCATTTCTATCGTATTTTTGCCACGTTTCAGCCCGTTTTAAGGCGGTTTTCTCCTTTTCTTACTATTTTTGACCAATTCTTTCCTGGTTTCAGTGCTTTTCCTCCCTTTTTAACCCATTTTTCCCCATTTCTAACAAATTTAAGCCTATTTTTTTTCATTGCCTATGCATTCTTGTTACTTTCTTAAACGTTTTAAGCCACTTTTGACCATTACTAACCCGTTTTTTATTTCCATTTTCTAAGTCGTTTTAAGCATTTTTTGGTTTCTTTTCCTAACCCAAATTTCTCAATTTCTAACCATTTTTAAGTTATTTTGCCCCTTTCCTAACCCACTTTTGTCAAGTTCTAACCCCTTTTTAAGCATTTCTGGCCATTTCTACCCAATTTTTGCCACGTTTCAACCCCTTGTAAGCTTTTTTTTTTCTCCTTGCTATTTTTGGCCCAATTCTTTCCTGGTTTCAGAGATTTTCGCTCATTTCTAACCCATTTTTCCCCATTTCTATCAAATTGGAACTGGTTTTTCCCCCGTTTGCTATGCATTCTTGTTACTTTCTAATATGTTTTGACCCACTTTTGGCCATCACTAACCCTTTTCTTATTTCCATTTTCTAAGTCGTTTTAAGCATTTTTTGGTTTCTTTTCCTAACCCAAATTTCTCAATTTCTAACCATTTTTAAGTTATTTTTCCCCTTTCCTAACCCATTTTTGTCAAGTTCTAACCCCTTTTAATCTATTTCTAGCAGTTTCTATCCTATTTTTGCCACGTTTCAGCCCGTTTTAAGGTGGTTTTTTCTTACTATTTTTGACCAATTGTTTCCTGGTTTCAGTGTTTTTCCTCCCTTTTTAACCCATTTTTTCCCCATTTCTAACAAATTTAAGCCTATTTTTTTTCGTTCCCTATGCATTCTTGTTACTTTCTTAAACGTTTTAAGCCACTTTTGGCCATTGCTAACCTTTTTTTAATTTCCATTTTCTAAGCCGTTTTAAGCATTTTTTGGTTTCTTTTCCTAACCCAAATTTCTCAATTTCTAACCATTTTTAAGTTATTTTTCCCCTTTCCTAACCCACTTATGTCAAGTTCTAACCCCTTTTAATCCATTTTTGGCAGTTTCTATCCTATTCTTGCCACGTTTCAACACCTTTTAAGCTTTTTTTTTTCTCCTTGCTATTTTTTGCCCAATTCTTTCCTGGTTTCAGAGTTTTTCGCACATTTCTAACCCATTTTTCCCCATTTCTATCAAATTTAAACCGGTTTTCCCCCCGTTTGCTATGCATTCTTGTTACTTTCTAATATGTTTTAAGCCACTTTTGGCCATTACTAACCCTTATTTTATTTCCATTTTCTAAGTCGTTTTAAGCATTTTTTGCTTTCTTTTCCTAACCCAAATTTCTCAATTTCTAACCATTTTTAAGATATTTTTCCCCTTTCCTAACCCACTTTTGTCAAGTTCTAACCCCTTTTAATCCATTTTTGGCAGTTTCTATCCTATTTTTGCCACGTTTCAACCCCTTGTAAGCTTTTTTGTTCTTTTCTTGCTAATTTTTGCCCAATTCCTTCCTGGTTTCAGAGTTTTTGGCTCATTTCTAACCCATTTTTCCCCATTTCTATCAAATTGAAACCGGTTTCCCCCCCGTTTGCTATGCATTCTTGTTAGTTTCTTAAACGTTTTAAGTCACTTCTGGCCATTGCTAACCCTTTTTTAATTTCCATTTTCTAAGTCGTTTTAAGCATTTTTTGGTTTCTTTTCCTAACCCAAATTTCTCAATTTCTAACCATTTTTAAGTTATTTTTCCCCTTTCCTAACCCACTTATGTCAAGTTCTAACCCCTTTTAATCCATTTTTGGCAGTTTCTATCCTATTCTTGCCACGTTTCAACACCTTTTAAGCTTTTTTTTTTCTCCTTGCTATTTTTTGCCCAATTCTTTCCTGGTTTCAGAGTTTTTCGCACATTTCTAACCCATTTTTCCCCATTTCTATCAAATTTAAACCGGTTTTCCCCCCGTTTGCTATGCATTCTTGTAACTTTCTAATATGTTTTAAGCCACTTTTGGCCATTACTAACCCTTATTTTATTTCCATTTTCTAAGTCGTTTTAAGCATTTTTTGCTTTCTTTTCCTAACCCATATTTCTCAATTTCTAACCATTTTTAAGATATTTTTCCCCTTTCCTAACCCACTTTTGTCAAGTTCTAACACTTTTAATCCATTTCTGGCCATTTCTATCGTATTTTTGCCACGTTTCAGCCCGTTTTAAGGCGTTTTTTTCCTTTTCTTACTATTTTTTGCCCAATTCTTTCCTGGTTTCAGAGTTTTTCGCTCATTTCTAACCCATTTTTCCCCATTTCTATCAAATTTAAGCCTATTTTTTCCTGTTTGCTATGCATTCTTGTTGCTTTCTTAAACGTTTTAAGCCACTTTTGGCCATTACTGACCCTTTTTTAATTTCCATTTTCTAAGTCGTTTTAAGCATTTTTTGGTTTCTTTTCCAAACCCATATTTCTCAATTTCTAACCATTTTTAAGTTATTTTTCCCCTTTCCTAACCCATTTTTGTCAAGTTCTAACCCCTTTTAATCCATTTCTGGCCATTTCTATCGTATTTTTGCCACGTTTCAGCCCGTTTTAAGGCGTTTTTTTCCTTTTCTTACTATTTTTGACCAATTCTTTCCTGGTTTCAGTGCTTTTCCTCCCTTTTTAACCCATTTTTCCCCATTTCTAACAAATTTAAGCCTATTTTTTTTCATTGCCTATGCATTCTTGTTACTTTCTTAAACGTTTTAAGCCACTTTTGGCCATTGCTAACCCTTTTTTTATTTCCATTTTCTAAGTTGTTTTAAGCATTTTTTGGTTTCTTTTCCTAACCCATATTTCTCAATTTCTAACCATTTTTAAGTTATTTTTCCCCTTTCCTAACCTACTTTTGTCAAGTTGTAACCCCTGTTAAACCATTTCTGGCCATTTCTATCGCATTTTTGTCCCGTATCAACTCCTTTTAAGCCTTTTTTTCTTTTCTTACTAATTTTTGCCCAATTTTTTCCTGTTTTCAGAGGTTTTCGCTCATTTCTAACCCATTTTTCCCCCATTTCGATCAAATTGAAACCGGTTTCCCCCCCGTTTGCTATGCATTCTTGTTACTTTCTTAAACGTTTTAAGCCACTTTTGGCCATTGCTAACCCTTTTTTTATTTCCATTTTCTAAGTCGTTTTAAGCATTTTTTGGTTTCTTTTCCTAACCCATATTTCTCAATTTCTAACCATTTTTAAGTTATTTTTCCCCTTTGCTAACCCACTTTTGTCAAGTTCTAACCCCTTTTAATCCATTTTTGGCAGTTTCTATCCTATTTTTGCCACGTTTCAACCTCTTGTAAGCTTTTTTTTTCTTTTCTTGCTAATTTTTGCCCAATTCTTTCCTGGATTCAGTGTTTTTGGCTCATTTCTAACCCATTTTTCCCCATTTCTATCAAATTGAAACCGGTTTCCCCCCCGTTTGCTATGCATTCTTGTTACTTTCTTAAACGTTTTAAGCCACTTTTGGCCATTACAAACCCTTTTTTAATTTCCATTTTCTAAGCCGTTTTAAGCATTTTTTGGTTTCTTTTCCTAACCCAAATTTCTCAATTTCTAACCATTTTTAAGTTATTTTTCCCCTTTCCTAACCCACTTTTGTCAAGTTCTAACCCCTTTTAATCCATTTTTGGCAGTTTCTATCCTATTGTTGCCACGTTTCAACACCTTTTAAGCTTTTTTTTTTCTCCTTGCTATTTTTTGCCCAATTCTTTCCTGGTTTCAGAGTTTTCGCTCATTTCTAACCCTTTTTTCCCCATTTCTATCAAATTTAAACCGGTTTTCCCCCCGTTTGCTATGCATTCTTGTAACTTTCTAATATGTTTTAAGCCACTTTTGGCCATTACTAACCCTTATTTTATTTCCATTTTCTAAGTCGTTTTAAGCATTTTTTGCTTTCTTTTCCTAACCCATATTTCTCAATTTCTAACCATTTTTAAGATATTTTTCCCCTTTCCTAACCCACTTTTGTCAAGTTCTAACACTTTTAATCCATTTCTGGCCATTTCTATCGTATTTTTGCCACGTTTCAGCCCGTTTTAAGGCGTTTTTTTCCTTTTCTTACTATTTTTTGCCCAATTCTTTCCTGGTTTCAGAGTTTTTCGCTCATTTCTAACCCATTTTTCCCCATTTCTATCAAATTTAAGCCTATTTTTTCCTGTTTGCTATGCATTCTTGTTGCTTTCTTAAACGTTTTAAGCCACTTTTGGCCATTACTGACCCTTTTTTAATTTCCATTTTCTAAGTCGTTTTAAGCATTTTTTGGTTTCTTTTCCAAACCCATATTTCTCAATTTCTAACCATTTTTAAGTTATTTTTCCCCTTTCCTAACCCATTTTTGTCAAGTTCTAACCCCTTTTAATCCATTTCTGGCCATTTCTATCGTATTTTTGCCACGTTTCAGCCCGTTTTAAGGCGGTTTTCTCCTTTTCTTACTATTTTTGACCAATTCTTTCCTGGTTTCAGTGCTTTTCCTCCCTTTTTAACCCATTTTTCCCCATTTCTAACAAATTTAAGCCTATTTTTTTTCATTGCCTATGCATTCTTGTTACTTTCTTAAACGTTTTAAGCCACTTTTGACCATTACTAACCCGTTTTTTATTTCCATTTTCTAAGTCGTTTTAAGCATTTTTTGGTTTCTTTTCCTAACCCAAATTTCTCAATTTCTAACCATTTTTAAGTTATTTTGCCCCTTTCCTAACCCACTTTTGTCAAGTTCTAACCCCTTTTTAAGCATTTCTGGCCATTTCTACCCAATTTTTGCCACGTTTCAACCCCTTGTAAGCTTTTTTTTTTCTCCTTGCTATTTTTGGCCCAATTCTTTCCTGGTTTCAGAGATTTTCGCTCATTTCTAACCCATTTTTCCCCATTTCTATCAAATTGGAACTGGTTTTTCCCCCGTTTGCTATGCATTCTTGTTACTTTCTAATATGTTTTGACCCACTTTTGGCCATCACTAACCCTTTTCTTATTTCCATTTTCTAAGTCGTTTTAAGCATTTTTTGGTTTCTTTTCCTAACCCAAATTTCTCAATTTCTAACCATTTTTAAGTTATTTTTCCCCTTTCCTAACCCATTTTTGTCAAGTTCTAACCCCTTTTAATCTATTTCTAGCAGTTTCTATCCTATTTTTGCCACGTTTCAGCCCGTTTTAAGGTGGTTTTTTCTTACTATTTTTGACCAATTGTTTCCTGGTTTCAGTGTTTTTCCTCCCTTTTTAACCCATTTTTTCCCCATTTCTAACAAATTTAAGCCTATTTTTTTTCGTTCCCTATGCATTCTTGTTACTTTCTTAAACGTTTTAAGCCACTTTTGGCCATTGCTAACCTTTTTTTAATTTCCATTTTCTAAGCCGTTTTAAGCATTTTTTGGTTTCTTTTCCTAACCCAAATTTCTCAATTTCTAACCATTTTTAAGTTATTTTTCCCCTTTCCTAACCCACTTATGTCAAGTTCTAACCCCTTTTAATCCATTTTTGGCAGTTTCTATCCTATTCTTGCCACGTTTCAACACCTTTTAAGCTTTTTTTTTTCTCCTTGCTATTTTTTGCCCAATTCTTTCCTGGTTTCAGAGTTTTTCGCACATTTCTAACCCATTTTTCCCCATTTCTATCAAATTTAAACCGGTTTTCCCCCCGTTTGCTATGCATTCTTGTTACTTTCTAATATGTTTTAAGCCACTTTTGGCCATTACTAACCCTTATTTTATTTCCATTTTCTAAGTCGTTTTAAGCATTTTTTGCTTTCTTTTCCTAACCCAAATTTCTCAATTTCTAACCATTTTTAAGATATTTTTCCCCTTTCCTAACCCACTTTTGTCAAGTTCTAACCCCTTTTAATCCATTTTTGGCAGTTTCTATCCTATTTTTGCCACGTTTCAACCCCTTGTAAGCTTTTTTGTTCTTTTCTTGCTAATTTTTGCCCAATTCCTTCCTGGTTTCAGAGTTTTTGGCTCATTTCTAACCCATTTTTCCCCATTTCTATCAAATTGAAACCGGTTTCCCCCCCGTTTGCTATGCATTCTTGTTAGTTTCTTAAACGTTTTAAGTCACTTCTGGCCATTGCTAACCCTTTTTTAATTTCCATTTTCTAAGTCGTTTTAAGCATTTTTTGGTTTCTTTTCCTAACCCAAATTTCTCAATTTCTAACCATTTTTAAGTTATTTTTCCCCTTTCCTAACCCACTTATGTCAAGTTCTAACCCCTTTTAATCCATTTTTGGCAGTTTCTATCCTATTCTTGCCACGTTTCAACACCTTTTAAGCTTTTTTTTTTCTCCTTGCTATTTTTTGCCCAATTCTTTCCTGGTTTCAGAGTTTTTCGCACATTTCTAACCCATTTTTCCCCATTTCTATCAAATTTAAACCGGTTTTCCCCCCGTTTGCTATGCATTCTTGTAACTTTCTAATATGTTTTAAGCCACTTTTGGCCATTACTAACCCTTATTTTATTTCCATTTTCTAAGTCGTTTTAAGCATTTTTTGCTTTCTTTTCCTAACCCATATTTCTCAATTTCTAACCATTTTTAAGATATTTTTCCCCTTTCCTAACCCACTTTTGTCAAGTTCTAACACTTTTAATCCATTTCTGGCCATTTCTATCGTATTTTTGCCACGTTTCAGCCCGTTTTAAGGCGTTTTTTTCCTTTTCTTACTATTTTTTGCCCAATTCTTTCCTGGTTTCAGAGTTTTTCGCTCATTTCTAACCCATTTTTCCCCATTTCTATCAAATTTAAGCCTATTTTTTCCTGTTTGCTATGCATTCTTGTTGCTTTCTTAAACGTTTTAAGCCACTTTTGGCCATTACTGACCCTTTTTTAATTTCCATTTTCTAAGTCGTTTTAAGCATTTTTTGGTTTCTTTTCCAAACCCATATTTCTCAATTTCTAACCATTTTTAAGTTATTTTTCCCCTTTCCTAACCCATTTTTGTCAAGTTCTAACCCCTTTTAATCCATTTCTGGCCATTTCTATCGTATTTTTGCCACGTTTCAGCCCGTTTTAAGGCGTTTTTTTCCTTTTCTTACTATTTTTGACCAATTCTTTCCTGGTTTCAGTGCTTTTCCTCCCTTTTTAACCCATTTTTCCCCATTTCTAACAAATTTAAGCCTATTTTTTTTCATTGCCTATGCATTCTTGTTACTTTCTTAAACGTTTTAAGCCACTTTTGGCCATTGCTAACCCTTTTTTTATTTCCATTTTCTAAGTTGTTTTAAGCATTTTTTGGTTTCTTTTCCTAACCCATATTTCTCAATTTCTAACCATTTTTAAGTTATTTTTCCCCTTTCCTAACCTACTTTTGTCAAGTTGTAACCCCTGTTAAACCATTTCTGGCCATTTCTATCGCATTTTTGTCCCGTATCAACTCCTTTTAAGCCTTTTTTTCTTTTCTTACTAATTTTTGCCCAATTTTTTCCTGTTTTCAGAGGTTTTCGCTCATTTCTAACCCATTTTTCCCCCATTTCGATCAAATTGAAACCGGTTTCCCCCCCGTTTGCTATGCATTCTTGTTACTTTCTTAAACGTTTTAAGCCACTTTTGGCCATTGCTAACCCTTTTTTTATTTCCATTTTCTAAGTCGTTTTAAGCATTTTTTGGTTTCTTTTCCTAACCCATATTTCTCAATTTCTAACCATTTTTAAGTTATTTTTCCCCTTTGCTAACCCACTTTTGTCAAGTTCTAACCCCTTTTAATCCATTTTTGGCAGTTTCTATCCTATTTTTGCCACGTTTCAACCTCTTGTAAGCTTTTTTTTTCTTTTCTTGCTAATTTTTGCCCAATTCTTTCCTGGATTCAGTGTTTTTGGCTCATTTCTAACCCATTTTTCCCCATTTCTATCAAATTGAAACCGGTTTCCCCCCCGTTTGCTATGCATTCTTGTTACTTTCTTAAACGTTTTAAGCCACTTTTGGCCATTACAAACCCTTTTTTAATTTCCATTTTCTAAGCCGTTTTAAGCATTTTTTGGTTTCTTTTCCTAACCCAAATTTCTCAATTTCTAACCATTTTTAAGTTATTTTTCCCCTTTCCTAACCCACTTTTGTCAAGTTCTAACCCCTTTTAATCCATTTTTGGCAGTTTCTATCCTATTGTTGCCACGTTTCAACACCTTTTAAGCTTTTTTTTTTCTCCTTGCTATTTTTTGCCCAATTCTTTCCTGGTTTCAGAGTTTTCGCTCATTTCTAACCCTTTTTTCCCCATTTCTATCAAATTTAAACCGGTTTTCCCCCCGTTTGCTATGCATTCTTGTAACTTTCTAATATGTTTTAAGCCACTTTTGGCCATTACTAACCCTTATTTTATTTCCATTTTCTAAGTCGTTTTAAGCATTTTTTGCTTTCTTTTCCTAACCCATATTTCTCAATTTCTAACCATTTTTAAGATATTTTTCCCCTTTCCTAACCCACTTTTGTCAAGTTCTAACACTTTTAATCCATTTCTGGCCATTTCTATCGTATTTTTGCCACGTTTCAGCCCGTTTTAAGGCGTTTTTTTCCTTTTCTTACTATTTTTTGCCCAATTCTTTCCTGGTTTCAGAGTTTTTCGCTCATTTCTAACCCATTTTTCCCCATTTCTATCAAATTTAAGCCTATTTTTTCCTGTTTGCTATGCATTCTTGTTGCTTTCTTAAACGTTTTAAGCCACTTTTGGCCATTACTGACCCTTTTTTAATTTCCATTTTCTAAGTCGTTTTAAGCATTTTTTGGTTTCTTTTCCAAACCCATATTTCTCAATTTCTAACCATTTTTAAGTTATTTTTCCCCTTTCCTAACCCATTTTTGTCAAGTT
Source organism: Pezoporus flaviventris (assembly GCF_033815535.1). Lineage (NCBI taxonomy): Eukaryota > Metazoa > Chordata > Aves > Psittaciformes > Psittacidae > Pezoporus > Pezoporus flaviventris. The sequence continues at coordinate 17,871 of NW_026892810.1, forward strand.
CTAACCCCTTTTAATCCATTTCTGGCCATTTCTATCGTATTTTTGCCACGTTTCAGCCCGTTTTAAGGCGTTTTTTTCCTTTTCTTACTATTTTTGACCAATTCTTTCCTGGTTTCAGTGCTTTTCCTCCCTTTTTAACCCATTTTTCCCCATTTCTAACAAATTTAAGCCTATTTTTTTTCATTGCCTATGCATTCTTGTTACTTTCTTAAACGTTTTAAGCCACTTTTGGCCATTGCTAACCCTTTTTTTATTTCCATTTTCTAAGTTGTTTTAAGCATTTTTTGGTTTCTTTTCCTAACCCATATTTCTCAATTTCTAACCATTTTTAAGTTATTTTTCCCCTTTCCTAACCTACTTTTGTCAAGTTGTAACCCCTGTTAAACCATTTCTGGCCATTTCTATCGCATTTTTGTCCCGTATCAACTCCTTTTAAGCCTTTTTTTCTTTTCTTACTAATTTTTGCCCAATTTTTTCCTGTTTTCAGAGGTTTTCGCTCATTTCTAACCCATTTTTCCCCCATTTCGATCAAATTGAAACCGGTTTCCCCCCCGTTTGCTATGCATTCTTGTTACTTTCTTAAATGTTTTAAGCCACTTTTGGCCATTGCTAACCCTTTTTTTATTTCCATTTTCTAAGTCGTTTTAAGCATTTTTTGGTTTCTTTTCCTAACCCATATTTCTCAATTTCTAACCATTTTTAAGTTATTTTTCCCCTTTGCTAACCCACTTTTGTCAAGTTCTAACCCCTTTTAATCCATTTTTGGCAGTTTCTATCCTATTTTTGCCACGTTTCAACCTCTTGTAAGCTTTTTTTTTCTTTTCTTGCTAATTTTTGCCCAATTCTTTCCTGGATTCAGTGTTTTTGGCTCATTTCTAACCCATTTTTCCCCATTTCTATCAAATTGAAACCGGTTTCCCCCCCGTTTGCTATGCATTCTTGTTACTTTCTTAAACGTTTTAAGCCACTTTTGGCCATTACCAACCCTTTTTTAATTTCCATTTTCTAAGCCGTTTTAAGCATTTTTTGGTTTCTTTTCCTAACCCAAATTTCTCAATTTCTAACCATTTTTAAGTTATTTTTCCCCTTTCCTAACCCACTTTTGTCAAGTTCTAACCCCTTTTAATCCATTTTTGGCAGTTTCTATCCTATTGTTGCCACGTTTCAACACCTTTTAAGCTTTTTTTTTTCTCCTTGCTATTTTTTGCCCAATTCTTTCCTGGTTTCAGAGTTTTCGCTCATTTCTAACCCTTTTTTCCCCATTTCTATCAAATTTAAACCGGTTTTCCCCCCGTTTGCTATGCATTCTTGTTACTTTCTAATATGTTTTAAGCCACTTTTGGCCATTACTAACCCTTATTTTATTTCCATTTTCTAAGTCGTTTTAAGCATTTTTTGCTTTCTTTTCCTAACCCAAATTTCTCAATTTCTAACCATTTTTAAGATATTTTTCCCCTTTCCTAACCTGCTTTTGTCAAGTTCTAACACTTTTAATCCATTTCTGGCCATTTCTATCGTATTTTTGCCACGTTTCAGCCCGTTTTAAGGCGTTTTTTTCCTTTTCTTACTATTTTTTGCCCAATTCTTTCCTGGTTTCAGAGTTTTTCGCTCATTTCTAACCCATTTTTCCCCATTTCTATCAAATTTAAGCCTATTTTTTCCTGTTTGCTATGCATTCTTGTTGCTTTCTTAAACGTTTTAAGCCACTTTTGGCCATTACTGACCCTTTTTTAATTTCCATTTTCTAAGTCGTTTTAAGCATTTTTTGGTTTCTTTTCCAAACCCATATTTCTCAATTTCTAACCATTTTTAAGTTATTTTTCCCCTTTCCTAACCCATTTTTGTCAAGTTCTAACCCCTTTTAATCCATTTCTGGCCATTTCTATCGTATTTTTGCCACGTTTCAGCCCGTTTTAAGGCGGTTTTCTCCTTTTCTTACTATTTTTGACCAATTCTTTCCTGGTTTCAGTGCTTTTCCTCCCTTTTTAACCCATTTTTCCCCATTTCTAACAAATTTAAGCCTATTTTTTTTCATTGCCTATGCATTCTTGTTACTTTCTTAAACGTTTTAAGCCACTTTTGGCCATTGCTAACCCTTTTTTTATTTCCATTTTCTAAGTCGTTTTAAGCATTTTTTGGTTTCTTTTCCTAACCCATATTTCTCAATTTCTAACCATTTTTAAGTTATTTTTCCGCTTTCCTAACCCACTTTTGTCAATTTCTAACCCCTTTTAATCCATTTTTGGCAGTTTCTATCCTATTGTTGCCACGTTTCAACACCTTTTAAGCTTTTTTTTTTCTCCTTGCTATTTTTTGCCCAATTCTTTCCTGGTTTCAGAGTTTTCGCTCATTTCTAACCCTTTTTTCCCCATTTCTATCAAATTTAAACCGGTTTTCCCCCCGTTTGCTATGCATTCTTGTAACTTTCTAATATGTTTTAAGCCACTTTTGGCCATTACTAACCCTTATTTTATTTCCATTTTCTAAGTCGTTTTAAGCATTTTTTGCTTTCTTTTCCTAACCCATATTTCTCAATTTCTAACCATTTTTAAGATATTTTTCCCCTTTCCTAACCTACTTTTGTCAAGTTCTAACACTTTTAATCCATTTCTGGCCATTTCTATCGTATTTTTGCCACGTTTCAGCCCGTTTTAAGGCGTTTTTTTCCTTTTCTTACTATTTTTTGCCCAATTCTTTCCTGGTTTCAGAGTTTTTCGCTCATTTCTAACCCATTTTTCCCCATTTCTATCAAATTTAAGCCTATTTTTTCCTGTTTGCTATGCAATCTTGTTACTTTCTTAAACGTTTTCAGCCACTTTTGGCCAGTGCTAACCCTTTTTTTATTTCCATTTTCTAAGTCGTTTTAAGCATTTTTTGGTTTCTTTTCCTAACCTACATTTCTCAATTTCTAACCATTTTTAAGTTATTTTTCCCCTTTCCTAACCCATTTTTGTCAAGTTCTAACCCCTTTTAATCCATTTCTGGCCATTTCTATCGTATTTTTGCCACGTTTCAGCCCGTTTTAAGGCGGTTTTTTCCTTTTCTTACTATTTTTGACCAATTCTTTCCTGGTTTCAGTGTTTTTCCTCCCTTTTTAACCCATTTTTCCCCATTTCTAAGAAATTTAAGCCTATTTTTTCCCGTTTGCTATGCATTCTTGTTACTTTCTTAAACGTTTTAAGCCACTTTTGGCCATTGCTAACCCTTTTTTTATTTCCATTTTCTAAGTCGTTTTAAGCCTTTTATGGTTTCTTTTGCTAACCCATATTTCTCAATTTCTAACCATTTTTAAGTTATTTTTCCCCTTTCCTAACCCATTTTTGTCAAGTTCTAACCCCTTTTAATCCATTTCTGGCCATTTCTATCGTATTTTTGCCACGTTTCAGCCCGTTTTAAGGCGGCTTTTTCCTTTTCTTACTATTTTTGACCAATTCTTTCCGGGTTTCAGTGTTTTTCCTCCCTTTCTAACCCATTTTTCCCCATTTCTATCAAATTTAAACCCTTTCCCCCCCCCGTTTGCTATGCATTCTTGTTACTTTCTTAAACTTTTTAAGCCACTTTTGGCCATTGCTAACCCTTATTTTATTTCCATTTTCTAAGTCGTTTTAAGCATTTTTTGGTTTCTTTGCCCAACCCACATTTCTTAATTTCTAACCATTTTTAAGATATTTTTCCCCTTTCCTAACCCACTTTTGTCAAGTTCTAACCCCTTTTAAAGCATTTCTGGCCATTTCTATCGTATTTTTGCCACGTTTCAGCCCGTTTTAAGGCGGTTTTTTTCCTTTTCTTACTATTTTTGACCAATTCTTTCCTGGTTTCAGTGTTTTTCCTCCCTTTTTAACCCATTTTTCCCCATTTCTAACAAATTTAAGACTTTTTTTTCATTGCCTATGCATTCTTGTTACTTTCTTAAACGCTTTAAGCCACTTTTGGCCATTGCTAACCCTTTTTTTATTTCCATTTTCTAAGTCGTTTTAAGCATTTTTTGCTTCTTTTCCCAACCCAAATTTCTTAATTTCTAATTTTTTTTAAGTTATTTTTCCCCTTTCCTAACCCATTTTTGTCAAGTTCTAACCCCTTTTAATCCATTTTTGGCAGTTTCTATCCTATTTTTGCCACGTTTCAGCCCGTTTTAAGGCGTTTTTTCCTCCAGTGTTTTTCCTCCCTTTTTTACCCATTTTTCCCCATTTCTAAAAAATTTAAGCCTATTTTTTCCCGTTTGCTATGCATTCTTGTTACTTTCTTAAACGTTTTAAGCCACTTTTGGCCATTACTAACCCTTTCTTTATTTCCATTTTCTAAGTCGTTTTAAGCATTTTATGGTTTCTTTTCCTAACCCATATTTCTCAATTTCTAACCATTTTTATTTATTTTTCCCCTTTCCTAACTTTTTTTTGTCAAGTTCTAACCCCTTTTAATCCATTTTTGGCAGTTTCTATCCTATTCTTGCCACGTTTCAACCCCATGTAAGCTTTGTTTTTCGTTTCTTGCTAATTTTTTCCCAGTTCTTTCCTGGTTTCAGAGTTTTTCCCTCATTTCTAACCCATTTTTCCCCATTTCTATCAAATTGAAACCGGTTTCCCCCCCGTTTGCTATGCATTCTTGTTACTTTCTTAAACGTTTTAAGCCACTTTTGGCCATTGCTAACCCTTTTTTAATTTCCATTTTCTAAGTCGTTTTAAGCATTTTTTGGTTTCTTTTCCTAACCCAAATTTCTCAATTTCTAACCATTTTTAAGTTATTTTTCCCCTTTCCTAACCCACTTTTGTCAAGTTCTAACCCCTTTTAATCCATTTTTGGCAGTTTCTATCCTATTTTTGCCACGTTTCAACATCTTTTAAGCTTTTTTTTTTTCTCCTTGCTATTTTTTTCCCAATTCTTTCCTGGTTTCAGAGTTTTTCGCTCATTTCTAACCCATTTTGCCCCATTTCTATCAAATTTAAACCGGTTTTCCCCCCCGTTTGCTATGCATTCTTGTTACTTTCTAATATGTTTTAAGCCACTTTTGGCCATTACTAACCCTTTTTTTATTTCCATTTTCTAAGTCGTTTTAAGCATTTTTTGGTTTCTTTTCCAAACCCATATTTCTCAATTTCTAACCATTTTTAAGATATTTTTCCCCTTTCCTAACCTACTTTTGTCAAGTTCTAACCCCTGTTAAACCATTTCTGGCCATTTCTATCGCATTTTTGTCACGTATCAACTCCTTTTAAGCCTTTTTTTCTTTTCTTACTAATTTTTCCCAATTCTTTCCTGGTTTCAGTGTTTTTGGCTCATTTCTAACCCATTTTTCCCCCATTTCAATCAAATTGAAACCGGTTTTCCCCCCGTTTGCTATGCATTCTTGTTACTTTCTTAAACGTTTTCAGCCACTTTTGGCCATTGCTAACCCTTTTTTTATTTCCATTTTCTAAGTCGTTTTAAGCATTTTTTGGTTTCTTTTCCTAACCTACATTTCTCAATTTCTAACCATTTTTAAGTTATTTTTCCCCTTTCCTAACCCATTTTTGTCAAGTTCTAACCCCTTTTAATCCATTTCTGGCCATTTCTATCGTATTTTTGCCACGTTTCAGCCCGTTTTAAGGCGTTTTTTTCCTTTTCTTACTATTTTTGACCAATTCTTTCCTGGTTTCAGTGTTTTTCCTCCCTTTTTAACCCATTTTTCCCCATTTCTAACAAATTTAAGCCTATTTTTTTTCATTGCCTATGCATTCTTGTTACTTTCTTAAACGTTTTAAGCCACTTTTGGCCATTGCTAACCCTTTTTTTATTTCCATTTTCTAAGTCGTTTTAAGCCTTTTATGGTTTCTTTTCCTAACCCATATTTCTCAATTTCTAACCATTTTTAAGTTATTTTTCCCCTTTCCTAACCCATTTTTGTCAAGTTCTAACCCCTTTTAATCCATTTCTGGCCATTTCTATCGTATTTTTGCCACGTTTCAGCCCGTTTTAAGGCGTTTTTTTCCTTTTCTTACTATTTTTGACCTATTCTTTCCTGGTTTCAGTGTTTTTCCTCCCTTTTTAACCCATTTTTCCCCATTTCTAACAAATTTAAGCCTATTTTTTTTCATTGCCTATGCATTCTTGTTACTTTCTTAAACGTTTTAAGCCACTTTTGGCCATTGCTAACCCTTTTTTTATTTCCATTTTCTAAGTCGTTTTAAGCCTTTTATGTTTTCTTTTCCTAACCCATATTTCTCAATTTCTAACCATTTTTAAGTTATTTTTCCCCTTTCCTAACCCATTTTTGTCAAGTTCTAACCCCTTTTAATCTATTTCTGGCCATTTCTATCGTATTTTTGCCACGTTTCAGCCCGTTTTAAGGCGGCTTTTTCCTTTTCTTACTATTTTTGACCAATTCTTTCCGGGTTTCAGTGTTTTTCCTCCCTTTCTAACCCATTTTTCCCCATTTCTATCAAATTGAAACACTTTTCCCCCCCGTTTGCTATGCATTCTTGTTACTTTCTTAAACTTTTTAAGCCACTTTTGGCCATTGCTAACCCTTTTTTTTATTTCCATTTTCTAAGTCGTTTTAAGCATTTTTTGGTTTCTTTTCCTAACCTACATTTCTCAATTTCTAACCATTTTTAAGTTATTTTTCCCCTTTCCTAACCCATTTTTGTCAAGTTCTAACCCCTTTTAATCCATTTCTGGCCATTTCTATCGTATTTTTGCCACGTTTCAGCCCGTTTTAAGGCGTTTTTTTCCTTTTCTTACTATTTTTGACCAATTCTTTCCTGGTTTCAGTGTTTTTCCTCCCTTTTTAACCCATTTTTCCCCATTTCTAACAAATTTAAGCCTATTTTTTTTCATTGCCTATGCATTCTTGTTACTTTCTTAAACGTTTTAAGCCACTTTTGGCCATTGCTAACCCTTTTTTTATTTCCATTTTCTAAGTCGTTTTAAGCCTTTTATGGTTTCTTTTCCTAACCCATATTTCTCAATTTCTAACCATTTTTAAGTTATTTTTCCCCTTTCCTAACCCATTTTTGTCAAGTTCTAACCCCTTTTAATCCATTTCTGGCCATTTCTATCGTATTTTTGCCACGTTTCAGCCCGTTTTAAGGCGTTTTTTTCCTTTTCTTACTATTTTTGACCAATTCTTTCCTGGTTTCAGTGTTTTTCCTCCCTTTTTAACCCATTTTTCCCCATTTCTAACAAATTTAAGCCTATTTTTTTTCATTGCCTATGCATTCTTGTTACTTTCTTAAACGTTTTAAGCCACTTTTGGCCATTGCTAACCCTTTTTTTATTTCCATTTTCTAAGTCGTTTTAAGCCTTTTATGTTTTCTTTCCCTAACCCATATTTCTCAATTTCTAACCATTTTTAAGTTATTTTTCCCCTTTCCTAACCCATTTTTGTCAAGTTCTAACCCCTTTTAATCTATTTCTGGCCATTTCTATCGTATTTTTGCCACGTTTCAGCCCGTTTTAAGGCGGCTTTTTCCTTTTCTTACTATTTTTGACCAATTCTTTCCGGGTTTCAGTGTTTTTCCTCCCTTTCTAACCCATTTTTCCCCATTTCTATCAAATTGAAACCCTTTTCCCCCCCGTTTGCTATGCATTCTTGTTACTTTCTTAAACTTTTTAAGCCACTTTTGGCCATTGCTAACCCTTTTTTTATTTCCATTTTCTAAGTCGTTTTAAGCATTTTTTGGTTTCTTTGCCCAACCCACATTTCTTAATTCCTAACCATTTTTAAGTTATTTTTCCCCTTTCCTAACCCACTTTTGTCAATTTCTAGCCCCTTTTAAAGCATTTCTGGCCATTTCTATCCTATTTTTGCCACGTTTCAGCCCGTTTTAAGGCGGATTTTTTCCTTTTCTTACTATTTTTGACCAATTCTTTCCTGGTTTCAGTGTTTTTCCTCCCTTTTTTCCCCATTTTTCCCCTTTCTAACAAATTTAAGCCTTTTTTTTTCATTGCCTATGCATTCTTGTTACTTTCTTAAACGCTTTAAGCCACTTTTGGCCATTGCTAACCCTTTTTTTATTTCCATTTTCTAAGTCGTTTTAAGCATTTTTTGCTTCTTTTCCCAACCCAAATTTCTTAATTTCTAATTTTTTTTAAGTTATTTTTCCCCTTTCCTAACCCATTTTTGTCAAGTTCTAACCCCTTTTAATCCATTTTTGGCAGTTTCTATCGCATTTTTGCCACGTTTCAGCCCATTTTAAGGCGTTTTTTCCTCCAGTGTTTTTCCTCCCTTTTTTACCCATTTTTCCCCATTTCTAAAAAATTTAAGCCTATTTTTTCCTGTTTGCTATGCATTCTTGTTACTTTCTTAAACGTTTTAAGCCACTTTTGGCCATTACTAACCCTTTCTTTATTTCCATTTTCTAAGTCGTTTTAAGCATTTTATGGTTTCTTTTCCTAACCCATATTTCTCAATTTCTAACCATTTTTATTTATTTTTCCCCTTTTCCTAACTTTCTTTTGTCAAGTTCTAACCCCTTTTAATCCATTTTTGGCAGTTTCTATCCTATTCTTGCCAGGTTTCAACCCCTTGTAAGCTTTGTTTTTTGTTTCTTGCTAATTTTTTCCCAATTCTTTCCTGGTTTCAGAGTTTTTCCCTCATTTCTAACCCATTTTGCCCAATTTCTATCAAATTGAAACCGGTTTCCCCCCCCTTTGCTATGCATTCTTGTTACTTTCTTAAACGTTTTAAGCCACTTTTGGCCATTGCTAACCCTTTTTTAATTTCCAGTTTCTAAGTCGTTTTAAGCATTTTTTGGTTTCTTTTCCTAACCCAAATTTCTCAATTTCTAACCATTTTTAAGTTATTTTTCCCCTTTCCTTTTTTTTTGTCAAGTTCTAACCCCTTTTAACCCATTTCTGGCCATTTCTATCCTATTTTTGCCACGTTTCAACCCCGTTTAAGCTTTTTTATTTCTCTTTGCTATTTTTTTCCCAATTCTTTCCTGGTTTCAGAGTTTTTCACTCATTTCTAACTCATTTTTCCCCATTTCCATCAAATTGAAACCGGTTTCCCCCCCGTTTGCTATGCATTCTTGTTACTTTCTAATTTGTTTTAAGCCACTTTTGGCCATTACTAACCCTCTTTTATTTCCCTTTTCTAAGTCGTTTTAAGCATTTTTTGGTTTCTTTTCCAAAAAAGAAATGGGTTATAAAAGGCAAAAAAATGCAAAAAATAGAGAGAAATGGCCAAAACTGGGTTAGAAAAAAAAAAAAAAAGCTGCTAAAAAATTGATAGAAATGGGAAAAATGGGTAACAAGAGGAAAAAACTGCTAAAATTTGTTAGAATTTGAAAAAAATGGGTTAGAAAAGAACAAAAATGTCTTCCAAAGGGCTGGAATTTGAAAAAAAATGGGTTTGAAAAGAAAAAAATGAATTAAAACAGGTTAGAAAAGCGCAAAAATGGGTTAGAAATGGCCAAAAAAGACTAAAAACAGGAAAAAATGGTGTAAAAACTAGTAAGAAAAGGAAAAAAACTGGCTTAAGACTCTTTGAAACTTGCCAGGATACGATAGAAATGGCCAAAAATGGCTTTAAATGAGTTTCAAAGGGGATTGAAAAGGCAAAAATTGCTTAGAAATTGCCAAACACAGCTTAAAAGCATTGAGAAATGGACAAAAATGGGTTAGGGAAAAAAAAAAGGCTTCAAAAAACTTAGAAATGGGTAAAAAAGGGTTAGAAAAGGAAAAATCGTCTAAAAAATTGTTAGAAATTGACAAAAAAGGGTTACAAAAGGAAAAAAATGTCTTAAAAAGGGTTGGAATTTGACAAAAACAGCTTAGAAAATGAAAAAAAAATCTTTAAGAGGGTTAGAAATAGAGAAAAATGGGTTATAAACGTCAAAAAACTGCTAAAAATCGTGAGAAATGGCCAAAAATGGGTTTGAAAAAGAAAATAACTGCTAGAAAAATTGATAGAAATGGGCAAAAATGGTAACAAGAGGAAAAAACTGCTAAAAATTGTTAGAAGTTGACAAAAATGGGTTAGAAAAGAACAAAAATGGCTTCCAAAGGGCTGGAATTTGACAAAAATGGGTTTGAAAAGATAAAAATGAATTCAAACGGGTTAGAAAAGCGCAAAAATGGGTTAGAAATGGCCAAAAATGACTACAAACAGGAAAAAATGGGGCAAAAACTAGAAAGAAAAGGAAAAAACTGGCTTAAAACCTTTTGAAACTTGCCAAGGATACGATAGAAATGGCCAAAAATGTCTTTAAATGAGTATCAAATGGGCCCAAAGGGGAATTTAAAAGGCAAAAATTGCTTAGAAATAGCCGAACACAGACAAAAGCGTTGAGAAATGGACAAAAATGGTTTCAAAAGGGCTGGAATTATAAAAAAAAAGGGTTAAAAAAGGGAAAAATTGCTTTAAAAAAGTTGGAATTTGACAAAAACAGCTTAGAAAAAAATAGCTTTAAAAAGGATTAGAAATGGACAAAAATGGGTGACAAAAGTAAAATTAAAAAACCATTCAAACGACTTAGAAATGGGCAAAAAGGGGTTAGAAAAGGAAAAAACATCTAAAAAATTGCTAGAAATTAACAAAAAAAGGGTTACAAAAGAAAAAAAATGGCTTACAAACGGTTGGATTTTGACAAAAAAAAGCTTAGAAAAGGAAAAAAAAAGCGTTAAGAGGGTTAGAAATATAGAAAAATGGGTTATAAAAAAAAAAAAACTGCTAAAAATCGTGAGAAATGGCCAAAAAAGGGTTTGAAAAAGAAAATAACTGCTAAAAAATTGATAGAAAGGAAAAAATAGCTTTAAAAGGGTTAGAAACTGAGAAAAAATAAAAAAACTGCTAAAAATTGTTCCAAATTGACAAAAATGGGTTTGAAATGGAAAATAAAAAAGTCTCCAAATGACTTAGAAATGGGGAAAAAAAAGGGAAAAAAAACTGCAAAAAAATTGTCAGAAATTGACAAAAATGGCTTCCAAAGGGCTGTAATTTGACCAAAAAAATGGGTTGGAAAAGGGGAAAATGGCTTAAAATGGGTTAGAAATTCACAAAAATGTTTTAGAAATGGCCAAAAAAGACTGAAAACAGGAAACAATGGGGCATAAACTAGTAAGAAAAGGAAAAAACTTCCTTAAAACCCTTTGAGACTTGCCAAAGATACAATAGAAATGGCCAAAAATGGCTTTCAAGGAGTTTCAAATGGGCAAAAGGGGAATTTAAAAGGCAAAAATTGCTTAGAAATAGCCGAACACAGCCAAAAAGCTTTGAGAAATGGACAAAAATGGTTTCGAAAAGGCAATCAAAAAAGGCTTCAAACGACTTAGAAATGGGCTAAAATGGGTTAGAAAGGGAAAAAAAAAATGCTAAAAAATGTTAGAAATTGACAAAAATGGCTTCAAAAGGGCTGGAATTTGACAAAAACAGCTTAGAAAAGGAAAAAATAGCTTTAAAAAGGTTTAGAAATGGACAAAAATGCTTTACAAAAGTAAAATTAAAAAACTCTTCAAACGTCTTAGAAATGGGCAAAAAGGGGTTCGAAAAGGAAAAAAACATTTAAAAAATTGTTGGAAATTAAGAAAAAAGGGTTGCAAAAGTAAAAAATGGCTAAAAAAGGGCTGGATTTTGACAAAAACAGCTTGGAAAAGGAAAAAAATAGCTTTAAAAGGATTAGAAATGTACAAAAATGGGTTACAAAAGTAAAATTAAAAAACCCTTCAAACGACTTAGAAATGGGCAAAAATGAGTTAGAAAAAAAAAAAAGTCTAAAAAATTGTTGGAAATTAACAAAAAAGGGTTACAAAAGGAAAAAAATGGCTTAAAAACAATTGGAATTTGACAAAAAAAGCTTAGAAAAGGAAAAAAAATATTTAAAAGGGTTAGAAATATAGAAAAATGGGTTATAAAAGGCAAAAAAATGCTAAAAATAGAGAGAAATGGCCAAAACTGGGTTAGAAAAAGAAAAAAAAAACTGCTAAAAAATTGATAGAAACGGGAAAAATGGGTAACAAGAGGAAAAAACTGCTAAAAATTGTTAGAAATGGAAAAAAATGGGTTAGAAAAGAACAAAAATGGCTTCCAAAGTGCTGGAATTTGACAAAAATGGGTTTGAAAAGGGAAAAATGAATTAAAACGAGTTAGAAAATCGCAAAAATGTGTTAGAAATGGCCAAAAAAAGACTGAACACAGAAAACAATGGGGCATAAACTAGTAAGAAAAGGAAAAAACTGGCTTAAAACCCTTTGAAACTTGCCAAGGATACGATAGAAATGGCCAAAAATGGCTTTAAAAGAGTTTCAAATGGGCCCAAAAGGGAATTTAAAAGGCAAAAATTGCTTAGAAATAGCCGAACACAGCCAAAAGCGTTGAGAAATGGACAAAAATGGTTTCGAAAAGGCAATCAAAAAAGGCTTCAAACGACTTAGATATGGGCTAAAATGGGTTAGAAAGGGGAAAAAACTGCTAAAAAATGTTAGAAATTGACAAAAATGGCTTCAAAAGGGCTGGAATTTGACAAAAATGGGTTAGAAAAGGGAAAAACGGCTTTAAAAAAGTTGGAATTTGACAAAAACAGCTTAGAAAAAGAAAAAATAGCTTTAAAATGGTTTAGAAATGGACAAAAATGGGTGACAAAAGTAAAATTAAAAACCCATTCAAACGACATAGAAATGGGCAAAAAGGGGTTAGAAAAGGAAAAAACGTCTAAAAAATTGCTGGAAATTAACAAAAAAAAAGGGTTACAAAAGGAAAAAAAATGGCTTGAAAACGGTTGGATTTTGACAAAAAAAAGCTTAGAAAAGGAAAAAAAAAGCTTTAAGAGGGTGAGAAATATAGAAAAATGGGTTATAAAAGAAAAAAAAAACTGCTAAAAATAGTGAGAAATGGCCAAAAATGGGTTTGAAAAAGAAAATAACTGCTAAAAAATTGATAGAAAGAAAAAAAAAAGCTTTAAAAGGGTTAGAAATTGAGAAAAATGGGTTAGAAAAAGTAGAAAAAAACTGCTAAAAAATGTTACAAATTGACAAAAATGAGTTTGAAATGGAAAATAAAAAAGTCTCCAAACGACTTAGAAATGGGGAAAAATGGGTTAGAAAAAAGAAAAAAACTCCTAAAAAATTGTTAGAATTGACAAAAATGGCTTCCAAAAAGTTGTTATTTGACAAATAAAAGGGTTAGAAAAGGGGAAAATGGCTTTAAGAGGGTTAGAAATATAGATAAATGGGTTATAAACGTCAAAAAACTGCTAAAAAAAGTGAGAAATGGCCAAAAATGGGTTTGAAAAAGAAAATAACTGCTAGAATAATTGATAGAAATGGGCAAAAATGGTAACAAGAGGAAAAAACTGCTAAAAATTGTTAGAAGTTGACAAAAATGGGTTAGAAAAGAACAAAAATGGCTTCCAAAGGGCTGGAAATTGACAAAAATGGGTTAGAAAAGGGAAAAATGAATTAAAACGAGTTAGAAAATCGCAAAAATGGGTTAGAAATGGCCAAAAAAAAGACTGAAAACAGAAAACATTGGGGCATAAACTAGTAAGAAAAGGAAAAAACTGCCTTAAAACCCTTTGAGAATTGCCAAAGATACAATAGAAATGGCCAAAAATGGCTTTCAAGGAGTTTCAAATGGGCAAAACGGGAATTTAAAAGGCAAAAAATTGCTTAGAAATAGCCGAACACAGCCAAAAAGGGTTGAGAAATGGACAAAAATGGTTTCGAAAAGGCAATCAAAAAAGGCTTCAAACGACTTAGAAATGGGCTAAAATGGGTTAGAAAGGGAAAAAAACTGCTAAAAAATGTTAGAAATTGACAAAAATGGCTTCAAAAGGGCTGGAATTTGACAAAAATGGGTTAGAAAAGGGAAAAATGGCTTTAAAAAAGTTGGAATTTGACAAAAACAGCTTAGAAAAAGAAAAAATAGCTTTAAAAAGGTTTAGAAATGGACAAAAATGGGTTACAAAAGTAAAATTAAAAAACCCTTCAAAGGAATTAGAAATGGGGAAAAAGGGGTTAGAAAAGGAAAAAATGTCTAAAAAATTGTTGGAAATTAACAAAAAAGGGTTCCAAAGGAAAAAAATGGCTTAAAAAGGGCTGGAATTTGAAAAAAAAAACAGCTTAGAAAAGGAAAACATAGCTTTAAAAGGGTTAGAAATGGACAAAAATGGGTTACAAAAGAAAAATTAAAAAAGCCTTCAAACGACTTAGAAATTTGCAAAAAGGGGTTAAAAAAGGGAAAAACGACTAAAAAATTGTTGGCAATTACCAAAAAAGGGTTACAAAAGGAAAAAATGGCTTAAAAATGGTTGGAATTTGACAAAAAATGCTTAGAAAAGGAAAAAATAGCTTTAAGAGGGTCAGAAATATAGAAAAATGGGTTATAAAAGGCAAAAAAAAGCTAAAAATGGTGAGAAATGGCCAAAAATGGGTTAGAAAAAAAACTGCTAAAAAATTGATAGAAATGGGCAAAAATGGGTAACAAGAGGAAAAAACTGCTAAAAATTGTTAGAATTTGAAAAAAAAGGGTTAGAAAAGGAAAAAAATTGCTTCCAAAGGGCTGGAATTTGACAAAAATGGGTTTGAAAAGGAAAAAATGAATTAAAACGGTTTAGAAAATTGCAAAAATGGGTTAGAAATGGCCAAAAATGACTAAAAACAGGAAAAAATGGGGCAAAAACTAGTAAGAAAAGGAAAAAACTGGCTTAAAACCTGTTGAAACTTGCCAAAGATATGATGGTAATGGCCAAAAATGGCTTTAAAAGAGTTTCAGATGGGCAAAAAGGGGATTGAAAAGGCAAAAATTGCTTAGAAATAGCCAAACAGGGCTTAAAAGCGTTGAGAAATGGACAAAAATGGTTTCGAAAAGGAAATCAAAAAAGGCTTCAAACGACTTAGAAATGGGCTAAAATGGGTTAGAAAGGGAAAAAAAAATGCTAAAAAATGATAGAAATTGACAAAAATGGCTTCAAAAGGGCTAGAATTTGACAAAAATGGGTTAGAAAAGGGGGAAATGGCTTTAAAAGGGTTGGAATAGGACAAAAACAGCTTAGAAAAGGAAAAAATAGCTTTAAAAAGGGTTAGAAATGGACAAAAATGGGTTACAAAAGTAAAATTAAAAAACCCTTCAAACAACATAGAAATGGGCAAAAAGGGGTTAGAAAAGGAAAAAATGTTTAAAAAATTGTTGGAAATTAACAAAAAAGGGTTCCCAAGGAAAAAAATGGCTTAAAAAGGGCTGGAATTTGTCAAAAACAGCTTCAAAAAAGAAAAATAGCTTTAAAAAGTTTTAGAAATGGACAAAAATGGGTTACAAAAGAAAAATAAAAAAAGCCTTCAAACGATTTAGAAATGGGCAAAAAGGGCTTCAAAAGGGCTTGAATTTGACAAGAATGGGTTAGAAAAGGGGAAAATGGCTTTAAAAGGGTTGGAATTTGACAAAAACAGCTTAGAAAAGGAAAAAATAGCTTTAAAAAGGGTTAGAAATGGACAAAAATGGGTTACAAAAGGAAAATAAAAAAAGGCTTCAAACGACTTAGAAATGGGCAAAAAGGGGTTAGAGAGGGGAAAAAAACTGCTAAAAAATGTTAGAAATTGACAAAAATGGCTTCAAAAGGGCTGGAATTTGACAAAAATGGGTTAGAAAAGGGAAAAATGGCTTTAAAAGGGTTGGAATTTGACAAAAACAGCTTAGAAAAAGAGAAAATAGCTTTTAAAAGGGTAACAAATGGACAAAAATGTGTTACAAAAGTAAAATTAAAAAAAGCCTTCAAACTACTTAGAAATGGGCAAAAAGGGGTTAGAAAACAATTTTTCCATTTCCATCCTCTTTCTGCCCATTCCAAACTCATTTTAAGCCATTTTTGGCCATTTCTTTTGTATTTTTGCCACGTTTCAACCCGTTTTAAGGCGTTTTTTTTTCTTTTCTTGCTATTTTTTTTATTTCCTTTTCAAACCCATTTTTGCCCATTTCTAAACCATTTTAATCGTTTCTTTGCCCGTTTTTAACCAATTTGCACGTTCCTAACCGATTCTTGCGCATTTCTAAATCGTTTTTAGCCTTTGTTTATTTCCTTTTCTAACCCATTTTTGCCCATTTCTAAGTCATTTTAAGCCTTTTTTGATTTTCTTTTCTCACCTGTTTTTGTCAATTTCTTACCACTTTTAAACTTTTTTTGGCTATTTCTAAACAATTTTTGACATTTCCATCCTCTTTCTGCCCATTCCAAACTCATTTTTAGCCATTTTTGGCCATTTCTATCGTATGTTTGCCACGTTTCAACCCGTTTTAAGGCCTTTTTATCTTTTCTTGCTATTTTTTTTTCGTTTTCTAACCCATTTTTGTCAATTTCTAACCCCTTTGAAGCCACTTTTTGCTCTTTCTAAACAATTTTTCCCATTTCTATTCTCTTTTTGCCCATTTCTTAGTCGTTTTAAGCCTTTTTTGCCCTTTTTTTCCATCTTCTAAATCGTTTTAAGTCTTTTTTTTTCTATTTCTAAACCAATTTAAGCCTTTCTTTGCTTTTTCTTAACCCCTTTGCACGTTTCTCACCGATTTTTGCACATTTCTAAAACGGTTTTGGCCTTTTTTTCCTTTTCTAAGTCATTTTAAGATGTTTTTGAATTCTTTTTCTAGCCAAAATGTCTCAATTTCTAACCATTTAAAAGTTATTTTTCTCCTTTTCTAACCCGGTTTTGTAAATTTCTAACCGCTTTGAAGCCATTTTTGGCTATTTCTAAACATTTTTTTCCATTTCTATTCTCTTTTTTCCCTCCTCTAACTCGTTTTAAGCCTTTTTTTTCTATTTCTAAACATTTTTGCCCCTTTCTAAACCGTTTTAAGCTTTTCTTTGCCCGTTTTTAACCAATTTGCACGCTTCTAACCGATTCTTGCCCGTTTCTAAATCGTTTTTAGCCTTTGTTTATTTCCTTTTCTAACCCATTTTTGCCCATTTCTAAGTCATTTTAAGCCTTTTTTGATTTTCTTTTCTCACCTGTTTTTGTCAATTTCTTACCACTTTTAAACCTTTTTTGGCTATTTCTAAACAATTTTTGACATTTCCATCCTCTTTCTGCCCATTCCAAACTCATTTTAAGCCATTTTTGGCCATTTCTTTTGTATTTTTGCCACTTTTCAACCCGTTTTAAGGCATTTTTTTTCTTTTCTTGCTATTTTTTTTATTTCCTTTTCTAACCCATTTTTGTCAATTTCTAACCCCTTTTAAGCCATTTTTTGCTCTTTCTAAACAATTTTTCCAATTTCTATTCTCTTTTTGCCCATTTCTTAGTCGTTTTAAGCCTTTTTTGCCCATTTTTCCATCTTCTAAATCATTTTAAGTTTTTTTTTCTATTACTAAACCTTTTTTGACCTTTTCAAAACCATTTTAAGCCTTTCTTTGCTTTTTCTTAACCCATTTGCACGTTTCTAACTGATTTTTGCACATTTCTAAAATGGTTTTGGCCTTTTTTTTATTACCTTAACTAAGTCATTTTAAGCCGTTTTTGAATTCTTTTTCTAGCCAAAATGTCTCAATTTCTAACCATTTAAAAGTTATTTTTCTCCTTTTCTAACCCGGTTTTGTAAATTTCTAACCCCTTTGAAGCCATTTTTGGCTATTTCCAAACAATTTTTCCCATTTCTATTCTCTTTTTGCCCATTTCTTAATCGTTTTAAGCCTTTTTTACCCTTTTTTTCATCTTCTAAATCATTTTAAGTCTTTTTTTTTCTTTTTCTAAACCTTTTTTGCCCCTTTCTAAACCATTTTAAGCCTTTCTTTGCCCTTTCTTAACCCATTTGCCCGTTTCTAACCGATTTTTGCACATTTCTAAAACGGTTTTGGCCTTTATTTCCTTTTCTATGTCATTTTAAGACATTTTTGAATTCTTTACCTAGCCAAAATGTCTCAATTTCTAGCCATTTAAAAGTTATTTTTCTCCTTTTCAAACCCGGTTTTGTCAATTTCTAACCGCTTTGAAGCCATTTTTGGCTATTTCTAAACAATTTTTTCCATTTCTATTCTCTTTTTTCCCTCTTCTAACTCGTTTTAAGTCTTTTTTTTCTATTTCTAAACATTTTTGCCCATTTCTAAACCATTTTAATCGTTTCTTTGCCCGTTTTTAACCAATTTGCACGCTTCTAACCGATTCTTGCCCGTTTCTAAATCGTTTTTAGCCTTTGTTTATTTCCTTTTCTAACCCATTTTTGCCCATTTCTAAGTCATTTTAAGCCTTTTTTGATTTTCTTTTCTCACCTGTTTTTGTCAATTTCTTACCACTTTTAAACCTTTTTTGGCTATTTCTAAACAATTTTTGACATTTCCATCCTCTTTCTGCCCATTCCAAACTCATTTTAAGCCATTTTTGGCCATTTCTTTTGTATTTTTGCCACTTTTCAACCCGTTTTAAGGCATTTTTTTTCTTTTCTTGCTATTTTTTTTATTTCCTTTTCTAACCCATTTTTGTCAATTTCTAACCCCTTTTAAGCCATTTTTTGCTCTTTCTAAACAATTTTTCCAATTTCTATTCTCTTTTTGCCCATTTCTTAGTCGTTTTAAGCCTTTTTTGCCCATTTTTCCATCTTCTAAATCATTTTAAGTTTTTTTTTCTATTACTAAACCTTTTTTGACCTTTTCAAAACCATTTTAAGCCTTTCTTTGCTTTTTCTTAACCCATTTGCACGTTTCTAACTGATTTTTGCACATTTCTAAAATGGTTTTGGCCTTTTTTTTATTACCTTAACTAAGTCATTTTAAGCCGTTTTTGAATTCTTTTTCTAGCCAAAATGTCTCAATTTCTAACCATTTAAAAGTTATTTTTCTCCTTTTCTAACCCGGTTTTGTAAATTTCTAACCCCTTTGAAGCCATTTTTGGCTATTTCCAAACAATTTTTCCCATTTCTATTCTCTTTTTGCCCATTTCTTAATCGTTTTAAGCCTTTTTTACCCTTTTTCTCATCTTCTAAATCATTTTAAGTCTTTTTTTTTCTTTTTCTAAACCTTTTTTGCCCCTTTCTAAACCATTTTAAGCCTTTCTTTGCCCTTTCTTAACCCATTTGCCCGTTTCTAACCGATTTTTGCACATTTCTAAAACGGTTTTGGCCTTTATTTCCTTTTCTATGTCATTTTAAGACATTTTTGAATTCTTTACCTCGCCAAAATGTCTCAATTTCTAGCCATTTAAAAGTTATTTTTCTCCTTTTCAAACCCGGTTTTGTCAATTTCTAACCGCTTTGAAGCCATTTTTGGCTATTTCTAAACAATTTTTTCCATTTCTATTCTCTTTTTTCCCTCTTCTAACTCGTTTTAAGTCTTTTTTTTCTATTTCTAAACATTTTTGCCCCTTTCTAAACCGTTTTAAGCTTTTCTTTGCCCGTTTTTAACCAATTTGCACGCTTCTAACCGATTCTTGCCCGTTTCTAAATCGTTTTTAGCCTTTGTTTATTTCCTTTTCTAACCCATTTTTGCCCATTTCTAAGTCATTTTAAGCCTTTTTTGATTTTCTTTTCTCACCTGTTTTTGTCAATTTCTTACCACTTTTAAACCTTTTTTGGCTATTTCTAAACAATTTTTGACATTTCCATCCTCTTTCTGCCCATTCCAAACTCATTTTAAGCCATTTTTGGCCATTTCTTTTGTATTTTTGCCACTTTTCAACCCGTTTTAAGGCATTTTTTTTCTTTTCTTGCTATTTTTTTTATTTCCTTTTCTAACCCATTTTTGTCAATTTCTAACCCCTTTTAAGCCATTTTTTGCTCTTTCTAAACAATTTTTCCAATTTCTATTCTCTTTTTGCCCATTTCTTAGTCGTTTTAAGCCTTTTTTGCCCATTTTTCCATCTTCTAAATCATTTTAAGTTTTTTTTTCTATTACTAAACCTTTTTTGACCTTTTCAAAACCATTTTAAGCCTTTCTTTGCTTTTTCTTAACCCATTTGCACGTTTCTAACTGATTTTTGCACATTTCTAAAATGGTTTTGGCCTTTTATTGATTACCTTAACTAAGTCATTTTAAGCCGTTTTTGAATTCTTTTTCTAGCCAAAATGTCTCAATTTCTAACCATTTAAAAGTTATTTTTCTCCTTTTCTAACCCGGTTTTGTAAATTTCTAACCCCTTTGAAGCCATTTTTGGCTATTTCCAAACAATTTTTCCCATTTCTATTCTCTTTTTGCCCATTTCTTAATCGTTTTAAGCCTTTTTTACCCTTTTTTTCATCTTCTAAATCATTTTAAGTCTTTTTTTTTCTTTTTCTAAACCTTTTTTGCCCCTTTCTAAACCATTTTAAGACTTTCTTTGCCCTTTCTTAACCCATTTGCCCGTTTCTAACCGATTTTTGCACATTTCTAAAACGGTTTTGGCCTTTATTTCCTTTTCTATGTCATTTTAAGACATTTTTGAATTCTTTACCTCGCCAAAATGTCTCAATTTCTAGCCATTTAAAAGTTATTTTTCTCCTTTTCAAACCCGGTTTTGTCAATTTCTAACCGCTTTGAAGCCATTTTTGGCTATTTCTAAACAATTTTTTCCATTTCTATTCTCTTTTTTCCCTCTTCTAACTCGTTTTAAGTCTTTTTTTTCTATTTCTAAACATTTTTGCCCATTTCTAAACCATTTTAATCGTTTCTTTGCCCGTTTTTAACCAATTTGCACGCTTCTAACCGATTCTTGCCCGTTTCTAAATCGTTTTTAGCCTTTGTTTATTTCCTTTTCTAACCCATTTTTGCCCATTTCTAAGTCATTTTAAGCCTTTTTTGATTTTCTTTTCTCACCTGTTTTTGTCAATTTCTTACCACTTTTAAACCTTTTTTGGCTATTTCTAAACAATTTTTGACATTTCCATCCTCTTTCTGCCCATTCCAAACTCATTTTAAGCCATTTTTGGCCATTTCTTTTGTATTTTTGCCACGTTTCAACCCGTTTTAAGGCTTTTATTTCCTTTCTTGCTATTTTTCTTATTTCCTTTTCTAACCCATTTTTGTCAATTTCTAACCCCTTTTAAGCCATTTTTTGCTCTTTCTAAACAATTTTTCCCATTTCTATTCTCTTTTTGCCCATTTCTTAGTCGTTTTAGCCTTTTTTGCCCATTTTTTCCATCTTCTAAATCGTTTTAAGTCTTTTTTTTTCCTATTTCTAAACCTTTTTTGCCCCTTTCTAAACCATTTTAAGCCTTTCTTTGCCCTTTCTTAACCCATTTGCCCGTTTCTAACCGATTTTTGCACATTTCTAAAACGGTTTTGGCCTTTATTTCCTTTTCTAAGTCATTTTAAGCCGTTTTTGAATTCTTTATCTAGCCAAAATGTCTCAATTCCTAACCATTTAAAAGTTATTTTTCTCTTTTTCTAACCCGGTTTTGTAAATTTCTAACCCCTTTGAAGCCATTTTTGGCTATTTCTATTCTCTTTTTTCCCTCCTCTAACTCGTTTTGTCTTTTTTTTCTATTTCTAAACATTTTTGCCCCTTTCTAAACCATTTTAATCGTTTCTTTGCCCGTTTTTAACCAATTTGCACACTTCTAACCGATTCTTGCCCGTTTATTTTTTTCTAACCCATTTCTAAGTCATTTTAAGCCTTTTTTCATTTTCTTTTCTAAACTTTTTGTCAATTTCTTACCACTTTTCAGCCTTTTTTGGCTATTTCTAAACAATTTTTGACATTTCCATCCTCTTTCTGCCCATTTCAAACTCATTTTAAGCCTTCTTTGGCCTTTTCTATCATATTTTTGCCACGTTTCAACCCGTTTTAAGGCTTTTTTTCCTTTTCTGGCTAATTTTTGCCCAATTCTTTCCTGGTTTCAGAGTTTTTCCTCTCTTTTTAACCCATTTTTGCCCACTTCTAGCAAATTTAAGCCTATCTTTTTCCCGTTTGCTATGCATTCTTGTTACTTTCTTAAACATTTTAAGCCACTTTTGGCCATTACTAACCCTTTATTTTTTTTTCCATTTTCTAAGACGTTTTTAGCCAGCTTTGATTTCTTTTTCTAACCTATATTTCTCAATTTCTAACAGGTTTTAAGTTATTTTTCCCCTTTCCTAACTCATTTTTGTCAAGTTCTAACCCCTTTTAAGCTTTTTTTGTCAATTTCTATCGTATTTTGGCCACGTTTCAACCCCTTTTAAGCCGTTTTTTTTCCTATTCTTTCAATTTTTGCCCAAATCTTTCCTAGTTTCAGAATTTTTTGGCCATTTATAACCCATTTTTGCCCATTTCTAACAAATTTTAGTCTATTTTTTCCTGTTTGCTATGCATTCTTGTCACTTTCTTAGACGTTTTAAGCCACTTTGGCCAATTCTAACTCTTTTTTGCCCATTTCTATCAAATTTAAGCCATTTTTCCTTCATTATGCATTTATGTCACTTTCTTAAACATTTTAATCTGCTTTTCGCCTTTTGTTTCCCATTCTTTTCCCTCTTCTAACCCGTTTTAACTTTATTTTTTGCTATTTCTAAACCTTTTTTTCTCATTTCTAAAACATTTTTGCCTTTCTTTGCCCGTTTTTAACCAATTTGCACGTTTCTAACCGATTCTTGCCCATATTGCCGCCGGTGCACTGTTGCGGTCGCAATTGGCACTTGCTGTTCTTCAACTTTCACCACCCCCACAGCAGAGGGATCTTCTGAGAGACCAGGCAAGGTGGACAGCTGCTGTTCGGGCACCACTTGCTAACGCGGGAGTCGTGGACAACGCAGAGACGATCAATGTGATTAAGCAATTGCCATTTATTGAGCATCACACATGATCTTTCATACACAAATCCACACATTGATTACACGCTGATTGGTAAACATGCCTTGCCAACAAGCTTCTGATTGGGCTTTACACAAAATTGCTTAACACAAGTTACAACAGCTACCTATGTTTAGCACTAACCTCAACATCCTTACATTGCAGTTTTACATCCTGTTTTTTTGTTCTTAACATCGCTAACGTTGCAACTGCATGAATTAGCAGGGCTCATTTGGAGAGCTTTAAACTAGATTCGAAGGGGGATGGGGTTGTAGCTGGGCTTGCCCCAGTGGGGCAGCACTCCAGAATTGATGAAGACTGGGAGGCCTCCTATAATACTAGGGTGAAATCGGTGTGCTCAGCTCGCTCCCTGAAATGTCTGTACACCAATGCGTGCAGCATGGGAAAGAAGCAGGAGGAGTTAGAAACCTGTGTTAAGTCAGGAGACTATGATCTGGTGGCAATTACAGAGACGTGGTGGGACAGCTCACATGACTGGAATATAGTCATGGAGGGCTATGTCCTTTTCAGGAAAGACAGGCCAGCCAGGCGGGGTGGTGGGGTTGCTCTTTATATGCGGGAGCAACTACAATGCACCGAGTTCTGTCCAGGGACAGATGATGAGCAAGTTGAGAGTCTGTGGGTGAGAATTAAGGGGCAGGCTGGCAGGGGCGATACTGTTGTGGGTGTCTGTTACAGGCCACCAGATCAGGGTGAGGAAGTTGCCTTCTACAGGCAGCTGAGAGCGGCCTCACAGTCACAGGCCATGGTCGTCGTGGGGGATTTTAACTTCCCTGATGTTTGCTGATAGGACCACTTGGCAACCCAGCCACAGTCCAGGAGGCTCCTCCAGTGTATGGATGATAACTTCCTCCTGCAAATGGTGGATGAGCCAACCAGGAGAGGAGCGCTGCTGGATCTCATCCTCACTAACAAGGAGGGTCTGGTCAAAGCAGTAAGGGTTGAGGGCTGCCTTGGTTGCAGCGACCACGAGATGGTGGAATTCAGGATCTTGTGTGGTAGGACCAGTAGAATAGCAAGTAGAATTGCAACCCTGGACTTTAGCAGGGCAAACTTTGGCCTTTTCAGGCAATTGCTAGGGAAAATCCCATGGGCAAGGCTGTTTGAAGGTAAAGGGGCCCAAGATAGTTGGTTGGCATTCAAGGATTGCTTTTTCCGAGCTCAAGATCAGAGCATCCCGACATGTAGGAAGTCAAGGAAGAGGGCCAGGAGACCTGCGTGGCTAAATAGGGAATTGCTGGGTATGCTCAAGTGGAAGAGGAGAGTTTAGAGGGGCTGGCCACTTGGGAGGAATATAAGGCTGCTGCTAGAGGATGTAGAAAGGCAGCTAGGATGACTAAGGCCTCCTTAGAATTAAACCTGGCAAGAAGGGTCAAGGACAGCAAAAAGATCTTTTTCAAATACATGGCTTACAAAACTAACACCAGAGGCAATGTAGGCCCACTGATGAACGGGATGGGTGCCCTGGTGACAGAAGATACAGAGATGGCAGAGTTACTGAATGCCTTCTTTGTCTCTGTCTACTCTGCTGCAGGCAGTCCTGAAGAGCCCTGTACCCCTGAGACCTTAGATGAAGCCAGGTCAACGGAGCGGTTTGCCTTAGTCGATGAGGAATGGGTTAGAGACCAGTTGAGCAATCTGGACATCCATAAATCCATGGGTCCAGATGGGATACACCTGCGGGTGCTGAGGGAACTGGCAGAAGTCATTGCTAGACCACTCTCCATCATCTTTACCAAGTCTTGGGAAACGGGAGAGGTGCCTGAGGACTGGAGGAAAGCAAATGTCACTCCAGTCTTCAAAAAGGGCAAGAAGGAGGACCCGGGTAACTATAGACCGGTCAGCCTCACCTCCATCCCTGGGAAAGTGATGGAACACCTTATCCTTGGTGCCATCTTAAGGCATATCAAGGATAAGAAGGTTATGAGGGGCAGTCAACATGGCTTCACCAAGGGGAAATCATGCTTGACCAATCTCTTAGCCTTTTATGAGGAAATAACACGGTGGATGGATGATGGCAGAGCGGTGGATGTGGTCTACCTTGACCTCAGCAAAGCATTTGACACAGTCTCCCACAGCATCCTCACAGCTAAATTGAGGAAGTGTGGTCTGGATGATCAGGTAGTGAGGTGGACTGTGAACTGGCTGAAGGAGAGAAGCCAGAGAGTTGTAGTCTATGGGGCTGAGTCTAGTTGGAGGCCTGTAACTAGTGGAGTGCCTCAAGGGTCAGTACTGGGACCAGTATTATTTAATATATTCATCAATGATTTAGATGAGGGAATTGAGTGTACTATCAGCAAGTTTGCTGATGACACTAAGCTGGAAGGAGTGGCTGACAAGCCAGAAGGCTGTGCTGCCATCCAGCGAGACCTGGACAGGCTGGAGAGTTGGGCAGGGAATAACTTGATGAAATATAACAAGGGAAAGTGTAGAGTCCTGCATCTGGGCAGGAACAACCCCAGATTCCAGTATAGGTTGGGGAATGACCTGCTAGAGAGCAGTGTAGGGGAGAGGGACCTGGGGGTCCTAGTGGATGACAGGATGACCATGAGCCAACACTGTGCCCTTGTGGCCAAGAAGGCCAATGGCACCCTGGGGTGTATTAGAAGGGGGGTGGTTAGTAGGTCGAGAGAGGTCCTCCTTCCCCTCTACTCTGCCCTGGTGAGACCACATCTGGAATACTGTGTCCAGTTCTGGGCCCCTCAGTTCAAGAAGGACAGGGAGCTGCTGGAGAGAGTCCAGCGCAGGGCAACAAATATGATTAAGGGAGTGGAGCATCTCCCTTATGAGGAAAGACTGAGGGAGCTGGGTCTCTATAGTTTAGAGAAGAGGAGACTGAGGGGTGACCTTATTAGTGTATATAAATATATAAAGGGGGAGTGTCATGAGTATGGAGCCAGGCTCTACTCAGTGGCAAACAATGATAGGACAAGGGGTAATGGGTACAAACTGGAACACAAGAGGTTCCACTTAAACTTGAGAAGAAACTTCTTCTCAGTGAGGGTGACAGAACACTGGAACAGGCTGCCCAGGGAGGTTGTGGAGTCTCCTTCCCTGGAGACATTCAAAACCCACCTGGACACATTCCTGTGTAACATTATCTAGGTGTTCCTGCTCCGGCAGGGGGATTGGACTAGATGATCTTTTGAGGTCCCTTCCAATCTCTAGCATACTGTGATACTGTGAATTTCATTTCCTCCACTGCTATCTCTGGCTAACCTCCCCTCTGCCCTAGTATTTTTCCACTTACAGAGAAGCTCTACTTATGCTAACTGAGAAGCCCTACTCATGCTAACTGAATACATACAACAATTTCTGTCCCAGTACACCACTCTATCAATGACAGCAGCCTAACTCCGGGTAGGGTCATACTTTGAAAATAGTCAGGGCAGCATATAGGTGAAAAAAATTAAGCAGACAAAATAATAATTAAAAAAAAAAATGGGGGGGAGGGGGCAGCTTTTTCAGCTTATTAGTTCTATCATCTATTTGATGTGTGACTTCAAAACAGTAGTACTGGCATAAATGAAGGATGAAAAGAGTCCAAATAGCCACCTAAGCCTGCACTACTGCTAGAAAATACATAGTAAATGCATGGGTTTAATCCAGAAAAAGAGTCTCAAGATGACTGCTGTCATTAATCATACCAGTTAAATGCCCCAAAGTGAAAAGAGCTAGTGATGCTATATTGACTAGTGCTATTTACTAAGAGCTAGTGAGGCAATATTGACATAAGAACAAATTAAAATAAATTGGTCGGGAATATATGTAAGAGAGAAATTTAAGAGACATTAGTAACCATCAAGGCAGTGAGATTCGGAAACAGCTTCCCAATAAGCATCATGGAAGTGAAAACACCTCAATTAATTTTTTTTTATGACATGGAGCTTGACTAGTTTATAAAATGGATCATATTTCTTGGTTACCTAAGGTAGCACAAGACTAGACTTAATCAACCCAATTGTCCCTTCCATTCCCTATGTTCCTCTGAGGTCCTTCAAAACCTTTATTTGCCTTGTATTTTTACTATAAATATCTAACTGGCTTCTGCTAGCAACTTGCACTGGCCTTTTTTTGGGGGGTGAGTCCTATGGCATCTAATAATGCCAGTGGAATAACATACATGGCAGACTGAAATATATTATGCATGTGTACTGCTTTATCCATCTGTGAGAAGTTCAGGAGTAATGGCACAGAAGGTTTGGTTTGGACTTTCAGCTACAATGAAGACTATTATAAAAGTAGCTGTTTTCACAAATTATGGTATTAACCTGTACATCCCAAAAGCAGCAACAATGATAATTTCTACCAAAACCAGTGCAAATTGAATAATAATTGAATTTACTACTTCAATTAGTTACTTCCACAAGAGAGTTTTTAAAAAGAAAACAAAGCTTCTAAGTTATAGACTGCAATCAATGCTATTTTTGCTAGAATGCCAGGTAATTTATTTTACCAACAAATCTACAATTTGATTACTTGCTGCTCCTGGAAAATATAAATTTGACTTGATTTTACAAATAAGAAAGAACTTTATAATACTCTTACAGCAATACAGTGGCCAATGCAGTTGCTGCAAAGAGAAACAAAGCAACTGAATTCAGGGGCAGATTTTTAACTTGTGCAGTAAATATTTATGACATATTAAACATTTATGTAAGTCTGGTTTTGTTTAAAAACATTTCCTATGACTGGAACATGCCAAGCAACCCTTTGTAATAGCACACTATTAAAATAAAACAAAGTCAAAATCTATACAAACACAAAAACCTGCAAGCTTTTCCACAAGATGTTTCTACTAACGATAATCACTTTCTAATACAGTCAAGATTTAAGTCAACTGTCTCATTTAATTCTGATTACATATGAATAACTATGACTCCATCCAAGACTCTTTAAAAGTATTTTTAGTTTTCAAATTAGTCTTCCCCTAAACAGTATTAGATACAATGACAAGTACAATTTTACAGATTAATAAAATTATTTACAAATGTATTTCTGGAAACATATATACACATAGGTTTTATGGTACTTGCTCATAGATCTGACAGTTCCATGTAGCCACACAAAATTCAGAATATATCAGCTTCATGTAGGATGGAAAACTATATTCTCTGCTGACAACAGATATACAGCTTCAGGGGTAAAGTGGGAGCCAAGACAGGATATTTTAAAAGGGAAGGAGGGAGAATCACATTCACATGATTTAGTCATCTTACAATTTTTAAATACTCTTAGGGCAAATAAAGATGCTTTTCTTGCTGCAGGGCACTGTACACTTTGCAGGGCATTCCTACAGATATAAAAAAGAGCAAATTTGCAAAGCACAATGAACACAAACTTATTTTTTAAGCAGTGAATTGCTGTATGAAGCTTTGTAAAAGCTTCTAATTGGAATATAAAAGCAGCAAGATCATTTTGGTCTTTCTATCTTTTGAAATAGTAGATCTGAATTAAACAACAGTTCCTAGTCTTACAGGCTGTAGGAGAACCAGTGCTGCATGCTGGAAGCCATCACTGTGTATGTGAAGACTATATTCATCAAGTACCAGCAATCAACATTCACAGGGCCTCAATACTTAAAAAAAGACATGTCTCATTAAGGAAATATAAAACCTGACAGTTTCCCTCAAGACAAATTATTTAATACTTGAATCATATATGCCATATGTTGTTATTTCCCTGAAAGTAAGGCTCAAGTGCTAACAGACATATGTAAATAATAAAAGACAGGCATGGTTTAAGTAAAGCTTTATAGCAGCCAAGCCTCATATTCAGTGGAACACAAGATGTAAATATTTTTTTTCCTTAAATGAAGAAGTTAAAAAGTATTTCAGAAACAAACCACAGTGAGTATTCAGCATCATCGAATATACGATATACTGCAGTCAGGATGTGTTCTCAGGATGGATTTTAACACAGAAATTTAATAGGCCACAATCTTTGTACTGTTTAGATAACACTCCTACAAGTTTGAAGCCAGTGCCAACAAAAGATGTACAGAGCCTGAAGAGGGATTGCAGGTTGATTGGGGCTGTTCAGCCTGGAGAAGAAAAGGCTGCATGGAGACCTCATAGCAGCCTTCCAGTATCTGAAGGGGGCCAATAAGGATGCTGAGGAGGGACACTTCATTAGGGACTGTAGTGATAGGACAAGGGGCAACGGGTTCAAACTTAAACAGGGGAAGTTTAGATATAAGGAAGAAGTTATTTACTGTGAGGGTGGTGAGGCACTGGAATGGGTTGCCCAAGGAAGATGTGAATGCTCCGTCCTGGCTGGTGTTCAAGGCTGGGTTGGACAGAGCCTTGGGTGGGATGATTTAGTGTGAGGTGTCCCTGCCCATGGTAGGGGGATTGGAACTTGATGATCTTAAGGTCCTTTCCAACCCTAACTATTCTATGATTCTATATAGTCTAGATTTTTGTCCACACACCATTCCATCTGTGGTGCACGTACATAAATCCAGACTGTTTGATTTCTCATGTCTAAGTAATTTCCTTCAAGTTGGGGTAACCAATATTCTGGTTCAGAAGATAATTTTTGAAACACTAAAGGCAATAATATGTATTTATACATTAAAATTGG
Organism: Pezoporus flaviventris; assembly: GCF_033815535.1. Lineage (NCBI taxonomy): Eukaryota > Metazoa > Chordata > Aves > Psittaciformes > Psittacidae > Pezoporus > Pezoporus flaviventris. Next base: position 47,112 of record NW_026892810.1, read on the forward strand.
TTGACTTACATTCAAGTGTACACAATATTGATCAGTGCATCTCTCCACTCCCAGAGGGATGGGGAGGAGAACTGAAAGAATGTAAATCCTATGGGTTGAGATAAGAACAGTCCAATAACTAAAGTGCAATACAAAACCACTACTACTACCACCACCAATAATAATAATGATAAGGTGTTGCAGAATGGCTCTAAGAGCAAGGCCATGGAGCCTTAGAGGCCTGTGCGAGCAAGACAAGGGGTAGGCCCCACAGGTAACCGGAAACCGGAGGTGGGAGGAGAATGTGGAGGAAGCTGTGTGGATCTAACCAATACTGTTGTGCCTAGGAGGCGTGGCTAAATACCACGCCTATATAAGTGAACTGCATCACAAATAAAGTAGAAGTTTGCTTATCACCCATATTGGGTTGGCCTGTCTGCTTCTCCTCGCCGCTTACAAATGGCGCCTGAACAGGGACCATGGACTAATGGGCCCTAGCTACCGGGGACCCGGATTACAGGGCCCCGGTTAACGGGGACCCGGATTACAGGGCCCCGACTAGCGGGGACCCGGATTACAGGGTCCCGGTTAGCAGGGACCCGGATTACAGTGCCCTGGATTACAGGGCCCCGGTTAGCGGGGACCCGGAATACAGGGCCCTGAGTATCAGGGACCCGGAACGGCGAGTGAGCGGTGCCAGCAGCAGCGGCCAGGGAGCACGGGCAATGCTGCTGCGGTGGCGTGACAGACCCGGGTGCTTGGACTAACCGAAAGGAGTCCGCCGCTGGGGTGAACCAGACACTGCTGCGTCGGGAGGCCGATCCGGAGACCGAGGTTACAGGATGATCCAGAAGAAGACGATCCGGAAAAGGCTGGCCATGAAAATGGACCGAGAGGCAGCCCTGAACTTATTACAGTGCTTTTTATAAAAGCAGGGAATTGAGCCTGAGACTCTAAAGCAGCTAGAAGGTCTAGTGGCTGTAGGGAAGGCTAAGAGATTTTTGTAGATCCTAATACAGTTTTTGAGGAGAGTGAGTGGCGAAAGTTTGGTGATGAACTATTTGACTCAATGCTTAATGATGATAAAACGGCAAAGAAACTCGGTAAACCACGGAGAGAAGTAATAAACTGTATAAAAAGATACAAGGCGGAAAAGAAAACTGCTGCGGTAGCAACGGAGAAACTAGGAACAGACGTCCCCGGTCGGTTGAAACTGGGGGAAGATTACAACTTGTTTCCCCCAACTTGCGGGAGCACAGGGTTTCCCCTGCCTTCCTTTTCTCCCCCTCCATCAGAAGGTGCCGCGGAGGAGGTGTAACCCCCTGCTCCCCCACCACCCCAGTTCCGAAAGCAGGGACTTTGAAAAGGACAGAGAAAGTATATTAGAAGGGATACGCATGATAAATGTCGAGGAATCTGAAAGAAAGAGGGCGGCGCCTCTGCGCCGGATCGATTGGGGCGCCATTTTGAAGCACGCAGTAGAAAATAGAGATCATGCGCTAGCGGGAGATTAAAAGGAACCCACTATGCCCTAGAGTGGAAATTTTTAACTCAGTTACGGAGGAGCCAGGTCTGCAGATGGCTACATACCGAACAAGAGACATCTGATAAGAAAGACACAGCTGCGAGCAACGGAGACCCTGAGTTCTGCCCAGGATCAGCCCCCGAATCCCAGCCAGATTTATATCCTCTGCTTCCAGACTCTGACTCTTCGTCTCCCGGGTTGGTCTGCTCAGACTCACTGGCCCTGGAAACGCTCAGCTGTAACAATGGGTAACCAAGGATGTGGCAACCCAGATGGGTTTAAGGCTGCCTTCCGTCTTCGACGCTTTCCCACAATATGGCAGGACACATGAGTAAACAAGGCATATTGCTTCCCACTTTCCGGTAATTTATTTTACAGTGGGGCCTCTTCAGCACATTTCATCTCATCTTCTGGCCACATTTTGAAATCTTTGCCTTTTGGCAAGTCTATCATCACTTCCAAGATTCCTGGATGACTGGAATTTCCTATTTGAGCTCACTGTGTACTTAGTGCAACCCACTTATTCCACAAAGCGACCGTTGCATGATGTGTAGAGGAGAACTTCTCTTTGAACATCCAGCCCAGCATGGACAACCAGGGTGTCAGGAGGAGCTCTGCTTCAGAGACAATAAGTTCTGAAGCAGCTCGAACCCCTTCATAGGCTGTCAGTATCTCTTTATCAGTTGGAGAACAGGCGGCCTCAGATCATATGTATCCCAACACCAAAAGCTGAGGGGTTGACCTTGAGTCTCCCCTGGAGCTTTCTGCCAGAGCCTTCAAGTAGGACTGCTCTTCCCAGCTGTGGTATAAAACACATTTTTCATATCTTGCCTGGTCCGGACTGGCCCAAGGGCTACTGCATAAACTAACTCTCATTTAACTTGCTCAAAGGCTTGTTGCTGCTCATGGCCCCATTTGAAATCATTCTTCTTCTGGGTCACATGATAAAATGGGCTGACAATCAAACTGTAATTTGGGATGTGCATTCTCCAGAACACCACAACACCCAAGAAAGCTTGTGTTTCTTTCTTATTAGTTGGGGGAGACATTGCTGTAATTTTGTTGATCACAACTGTGGGGATCCAACAATGTCCATATTGCCATTTTATACCCAAAAATTGAATCTCCTGTGCAAGTTCCTTGGCCTTACTTTGTTTCCTGGCAGAACAGGCCTTCATCAGGATTTGGATAATTTTCCTCCTGTTGTGGTTTAAGCCCAGCCAGCAACCCAGAACCATGCAGCCGCTGGCTCACTCCCCCCACTTTCCTCCCCCTCTCCCGGAGTGATGAGAAGGAGAATCGAAAGAATGTAACTCCCACAGGTTGAGATAAGAACAGTCCAGTAACTAAGGTATAACACAAAACCACTACTGCTACCACCAATAATAATGATGATGATGGCTTGACTTCGCGAACAAAGACTTGGGAAGGGCTTTACCCACGCTTACTACAAGCGCGCTGATGACTAAAATGGCCAATGTGGGATAGGCAAATCCAGTTGCAAAAAGCACAGCAAAAAGTCTCCTTGGGTGGTATAGGCGAGGCATGATTCTTTCTACGCTGCCTTTTCTCCTCGAGACTAGTTCTCAAAGGAGTCAACAGCATTATGTATGGTGTGTCTCCAAGTCTCCCGATTGGAGGCCAAGGTGGACCACTGATGATAGTCAATATGGCCAAGGCTGATGTATTGTTTCAGGGAGTCCTTATATCTCCTCTTTGGTGCACTTGCGGCAGCTGGTGGCAAGTTCACTGTAAAACACGATATTAGGGAGGCAGTGATCCTCCATCTTGCAGACGTGCCCTGTCCAGAGCAGCTGCAATTTCAGCGATATGGCCTCGATACTGGTGACCCCTGCCTGTTCAAGGACAGTAACATTTGACACATAGTCAGTCCGATGGATGTTTAGAATTGTATGGAGGCTGCGCTGATGGAAGTGTTCGAGGAGTCAGGGGTGATGGCGGTAGATAACGCATGATTCAGATCCATATAAAAGAGCAGACAGTACAATGGCTCTATAGACACTAATCTTTGTACTTTTCTTCAGGGGTTTATTGCACCAGACTCTTTTATGAAGTTTATCATAATAATGATAAAGGAAATAACAAGGAAATAGAATACAACTGCTCACCACCACTGACTGATACACAGCCCGACCTGAGCAGTGATCTAGCCCTTTTAGTCATCCCTTTTCCCCTTCTTGAAAATGGGGGTTTCACAGTCGTGAATAACGTGGGCAGTAGTGTCCATTGTTAAGGCCACCAGTTGATCACGAGCCCATCTTTATGTTGCATCTCTGCCCTCATGGCCTGAAGTGTCAGGTGCCCACCAGGCCAAAAAAAATTCACCCTTATGTTGCCAATCTAAGACCATCTGAGACACTTCAATCTTAGCAGCTTTATCCACTTGTTGGTTGTTCTGGTGTTCCTCAGTGGCCCGACTCTTGGGTACATGAGCATCTATGTGGCGTACCTTCACCACCAGGTTCTGCACCCAGGCAGCGATATCTTGCCACAGTGCAGCAGCCCAGATGGGTTTACCTCTGCGTTGCCAGTTGCTCTGCTTCCATTGCTGCATCCACCCCCACAGGGCAATTGCCACCATCCATGAGTCAGTATAGAGATAAGGTACTGGCCACTTTTCTCGTTCAGCAATGTCTAAGGCCAGCTGGATGGCTTTCACCTGGGCAAACTGACTCGCTTCATCCTCTGCGTCAGCAGGTTCTACAACTTTTCATCAGGGACTCAATACAGCTACCTTCCATCTCCGACGTTTCCAAAGCACAGGAGGGACCCACTGGAGTAGATACTTGCCCATACTGTCCAACACACCCTGCCACTCATGGATGTCCATCCTTGGGGAAAATCTCTTGGTAATTAATTTGGAGAAAACTCCAGGAACAAACTTGCCAACAAATTTTTCAAGAGGACAAGCAGGTATTCTTCATTGCGGCGCCGAGAGACACGGGGGATAGCTCCTCCTAACATGTGTCTCCCCATTGCCACGCAAGCCGTCCTTTTATAGCCACTGGGCATATGCGTATTCATGAGGCTACATATGGATTACATCATTTTCCAGAAAGTTCCCCACATGCGTACAGAATTGTGGTGGCAGTCTCTGAGGGTCGTTTACTTCTTCTAACAATCTTCATCACTTCTGGCAGCCTTTGAAGCACGTGCAGTAGATGCTCATACCAGTTTAACTGGTTCGTTAGCACCAGAGACATAATAATCCTCCTATCCTCCTACTTATCAGTTAGTTTAACTGTAGCCCATCCTGGACACCTGCGGTTCCCAGATACTCCTTATCCCTGTGTCCTGTTCTCCTAGACTGTTTTTCTTAAACTATGTCAACTATAACGATTTATCTTGTGAGAATTCTCAGTATGTTCTCTAGCTGTACTCGATTTTTTTTCTCTATGTATCATGCACCTCAGTAATTTTCCATTGCTACTGTTACAAAGCCATCAAACTTAACATTACTTAAATCTAATTCTAAAGGTTTCTATATTCCATTTTGTGATTTTGTGCCCCCTTGTTTCAAATTCCCCCCTTTTTCCGTCCTTTTGCAAATTCTTTTGCAACATTTTATACATTACCATTACCATCAAAATTCTTTCTGAAATAATTTCCTATTTCTACTTGGTGCTTAATTTCATTCCTTTTCCAATCATAGACCGTTTACAACACCAGAGGGAACATTGTATCATACCACAAGTAATCAATATTAAAATAATTAACATCAATATAACTGCAACCAGTTGCCTCAACCAGGAGAGATCGGTTATGTTATGAAGTTAACTTTTTCCATATTTCTTCAAAACCCCAGGAGGTGTCATCCATGGCCATTTCATGAAATATCTTAGTTTGTTTCCAAATTTTCTCCAGATCTGTTTCGATTCTGCCACTTTGGTCTATATAGGAACAACAGCTTTCATTGATTATGGAACAAACCCTTCCTTGTGATGCCAATAACATGTCTAGAGCCATTCGGTTTTGTAAAACCACTTTAGAGAGGCTGGTTAAAATTGGGTATTACAGCACCTAAGGTGCATGCCCCCTTCCAGTTGGGGGTTAGAGTCTTATAAGCATTTTCTCCACATAACCAGTACCATCCTTTCCTTTTAGGAACGGGCCATCACTGAACTATGATACCATCTGTGTTAATAGTATGATTGCAATTTGAATGGTGACCTACATGTGTGGCATTTAAGCAAGATTTCCTACCCTGGTTCCTGGTGTAATACATCTTTGTGCACAGGTGTAATATTTATTACCTGGATTAGGATTAACTATTCCAAATTTTAAACTTTCCTTCAAATACAGATCGCTAGCGTTCACCCACAAATTTGTCCATGAGACAGTGTTAGGAATTGGAACTCCAACTAATGGGAGATTCAGGCTTTCTCCTGATTTAGGCAACTGTGCACACACCCAACAGTCACTACGATTAAAAACATCAGTAACATTCTGCACTAATTTCAGGTATAAATTCTGGTCCCAAGCTTGTGCGCCAGTTATCATATGAGTCCAAAATATAACCGATGCAATTTCATACGTAAGGGTCCCGAAGGTTCGATCTGCCATGTCTTCTCTTGCTCTGGTGCTTTCTTAATTTTTGAATAATGTATCCAAGCAGGTTGTTCCTTTATCTTCACTGATGTAAAGGTGGTCAGTAATATCTGGTACGGTCCGCTCCACTTCTCCTGTAGAGGATCTCCTGAAAAATTCTTAACATAAACCCTGTCTCCAGATCTGAAAGAGTGAATCGGATAATCCAAACCTCTTGCTCTTGTCCCGACTATTCTCTTATTTATCTCCTCCAATTGTTTTCCCAGATTGATCATAAACTGTTAGAGATAGCCTTCTCCCACTTCCTGAAGACTTTCTCCTTTAAACTGGGACTGATACAGTCTTCCATACAAAATTTCAAATGGACTAACCTCTTCTTTCAAACGAGGTTTAGTTCGAACTCTTAATAGAGTCAGTGATAATGCCTGGTACCAATATAAATTCATTTCCTGACATATTTTACTAATCTGTTGTTTGATCAGAGGGTTCATCTTTTCTACTTGCCCACTGGCCTGAGGCCTGTAAGGAACATGTAGTTGCCAATCAATTTCTAATATTTTGCTAATCACTTGTAACAATTTTGCACTAAAGTGTGAGCCTCGGTAGGAAGAAATTGACTCTGGTGCCCCAAAATGAGGTATTATCTCTTTAAATAATGTTTTAATCACTTGTTTTGCATTATTTATCCTACAAGGGAATGCTTCTGGTCAGCCGGAAAAAGTATCCGTCAACACCAACAAATATCAATAACCCCCTTTTCCTGGTAATTAAGAAAAATCTATTTGCCACTGCTGTCCTGGATAACGTCCTCTCCCACTTGTCCGAATTTGATTTATATTTTCAGTTTTAGGATTATTCTTAAGACATACCTGACATTGTTTTGTCAGTAATTGAACTGTGGTGCATAGATTCCTTCCTACAATTTGTTTGTCTAAGTATTTATACGAAGAGTTGCTACCCTGATGAGTTTTATTACGTTCCTCCTGAACTAACTACCAGACTTGGTTATAGGGGATTACAGTTTGCCCATCAGGTATCTGAATCCCACCCTCTTTATTTTCCTGTCCCTTTAGATCCTCAATCAATTTTCTATCCTCTTTTGAATACCTAGGTTTAGATTTTTCAACTGTTAGTTTGCTGTCAGGGATTAAGGACATGATTTGAGATTGTTCAGCTGCTTGTTTGGCTTCAAAATCAGCCAAATTATTTCCAGTTTCCTGATCAGAGTCACCTTGTTGATGCCCTTTACAGTACATAATAGCTACTACTTCAGGTAGCTGACAGCTTCCAGTAATTGTAGAATTTCTGTAGCATGTTTAATCTGTTTCCCTTGTATGTTCAAAAGTCCTCATTCTTTCCAGATAGCACCATGTGCATGTATCACACCAAATGCATATTTAGAATCAGTCCTAATATTTATCCTTTTATCTTTAGCCAATTCCAGGGCTCTTGTTAATGCTATTATTCCTGCCTTCTGGGCAGAGGTGTTTGCAGGTTTAGCTTCTATTACCTGTGAAGTGGTGGTAACGGCATATCCTGTCTTTCTTTTATCATTTTTCATGAAGCTACTGCCATCAGTAAACCAAGAATCAGCATCTTCCAGAGGTTTTTCTTTCAAGTCTGGTGCTTGAATATACAGTCTCTACGGTGGTCAAGCAGTCGTGTGTTAGTGGTTCTGTCGATTGTTCCTGCAAAAAGGATGCTGGATTCACAACATTAGTGACCACAGTTTCTATAACATCCTGTTCAACAATGGTGGCCTGCTATTTTAAAAAACGTGAAGGAGATAACCAGTGGGCTCCTTTCTGCCCCAGGACTGCTGATACCACATGGGACACTAGCACAGTAATCTTTTGTTCCAAGGTGAATCTGCGAGCCTCTTCAATATTCATGACGACTGTTGCCACAGCCCTTAGGCATCCGGGCCATCCTTTGCTCGCTTCATCCAGCTGTTTTGAAAAATACGCCACTGCCCTTCTGTATGGTCCTAGTTTCTGAGCAAGGAACCCCAAGGCTATTCCTTGTTTTTCATAGGAATATAGCCAAAATGGTTTAGTCACATCCGGAAGTCCCAGAGCTGGAGCTCTCATTAACTCTAAATTTCTAAAAGCCTCCTCTGCTTTATCAGTCCAGTCCAAAGAGGGAGGGTTTCCCTTCAACAGTTCATATAGTGGTCTTACCAGAACACCATAATCATGGATCCAAAGTCTGCACCACCCTGTCATTCCCAGGAATGTCTGGAGCTCCTTGACAGTCGACGGTCGTGGAGTCTGGCAAATGGCTTCTTTTCTGGCAGTTCCAAGTTCTCTCTCTCCTCCTGCTACTTCATATCCTAGGTAGGAAACTCGGGTTTGGATTAGTTGGGCCTTTTGTCTGGATACCTGATAACCATTCAGTCCCACAAAATTTAATAATTCCACTGTCCACTGGATACATTCTTCCTTTGTAGCAATTAATAGGTCATCCACATATTGTAACAGAGACCCCGTCTGAGTAGGTGGCTTCCATGATTCTAGTTCTCATGCCAGCTGATTTCCAAAATTTGCTGGACTGTTTTTAAACCCTTGAGGTAATACCGGCCAAGTTAATTGAGTTTTTCTTCCTGCATCAGGATTTTCTCATTCGAAAGCAAATAATTTTGGCTTTCTTTGGCCAATAGTAAGCAAAAGAAAGCGTCCTTTAAATCCAAGACGGCAAACCTTTTCTGATTATTATTCAATTTAGTCAATAAATCATATGAATCAGCTACTACTGGACAAATATCCTCTGCAATTTTGTTGATTACCCTGAGATTGTAAACCAATCTGCAACTTTTCCCATCATATTTCTTTACTGTCCAGATAGGAGGATTATATTCCAATTCGCATTCAATTAATAATCTATATTTTAAAATTTATCAATTTTTTTTTTCATTCCCTTTGATCTTCCAATTTTAAGGGATATTGTTTTATTCTAATTGGGCAGGTCCCCCTTTTTATTTCTACTTTAACAGGCAAAGCATTTTTTTTCCTTACCTGGAACTTCAGATGCCCATACTCCCACATATACCTGATTAAGGATTTCTTCTATTTCAGGGAGGTCCTTTTTGCTTTTCTGTTGAATTAAAGATAAACTCAAAACTGCAATTAATTGACTGTTTTTAACTCTAAAATCCATTTTGCCTTCTTTAAATGTTGCTTCTCGCCCTAATAAAGATTTTGGAGAATTTGGCATGCATAAAAAATTATACATTCCTATTTGTTTTCCCAAAATTTACTTTAAAGGTTTCAGATAGAATGCCTTTTTTTTTTTCTTCTGCTTTTTCTTGGTGGCCAGTAGCTCCCACATCTGTAACAAATTCTTTCCTCTCTGATTTAACACCAAATAAGTTGCTCCTTTATCCACTAAAATTCCTCTTTATTTCCTCTAGTCCGTAGTTTTAATCAGAGGATCTGCTAGGGTAGATTCCCCAGGTCCCTGTCAGTCTAGTCCCAATTCAGTCACCGGAGCCACCCCATGGCACTGCCCCCCCCCCCAGGGCAGTCTCACTTCCAACGTCCAAACTCCCCATAGCACGCACACCGATCTGTTTCCACAGAAGAGCCCACTCCCCCAACCTCTGCCCGTCGTCACTCCTCCATGCTCAAACACAGGAGCTGCCCTGAGCTCCCCCCCTTTCCCCCTTGGTTTTCCCTTTTTTTTTTTCCCTCACGGTTGTTCACCCTGCTCTGCAGGAGCTGCAGATGCCTGCCTCTGCAACAGCACTTCCGGTTTAACCCTTTCTTAACTCTGAATGTGAATGTGCTGCTTGTTGCCAGTGACAGCAATCTCTTCCTCCTTATCAATATCAGATAGGAAAGATGCAGAGGGTGCTTCTCTCAGAGGTACCTGTGATACATAATTTTCAACCTATCTTCCTGATTACTGTTTTTTTAACTTTAAACATCTTTCCCCAATATCACAGGCTGAACAACATCTCTTCATCTTAACTTTCAGTTTTTCCCTGTCCTTTTCCAAAGCCGAAATTAAGGAACCTGGCAGAGCTATATTAATTTTGCATGCAGTCTGTCACTCCGCGTGATTTCTTAAAGTGAAAAACTTATCTGCATACATTACTTCATCCCATTTTCCTTGCCACCTCAAAACAACATTAATTGTAACAATGTATTATAGTTCAAAGTTCCATTTTTAGGCCATTTTTCCTGATCTTCCAAAGTGTACAAAGGCCACCATCGGTTACAATATTTTACCAATGTTTTCTTATTTACCGAACCCCAGGAGACTCTCCAAGTTCTTTCCAGTGTGCCAAAATGCACCCAAAAGACTCTTTTTCAAGATGTCTTCACTCTGCTGATTTTCCATTATCAATCTCACATTCACACACATATACACAAACGGGATCCCACAGACACACTCCACACAGTTACAACACTTGAGACAGAGACTAAAATTCAGTCAAACAACAGTTAATAACAGTTATAACATCCCGTCACCAGTACCAAAATCACAAGACCAAAATCATTACTGTAACAAGCCACAAAATAAGACGAATACCAGTATAATCAAAAGCAATACATCCTAACCCCTATGGCTCAGACCATATTGCAACATTAATAGGGGGGTTCCTTGAACCCTTTATAGTTGGCCAGCCTGTCAGCGTCCCAAGAAGGACTAGACTCTTGTGCCCAACCAGCCTGTCTGCGTTCCACTGTGGGACGTACTGGACAGCCCACTGTATCGGAGGGTGACTCGACTAACCTATTCAGGGACCCACACTGACAGCATCACTGAATCAAATCCCTTATGGGCTGTTGATAGCACACTGGACCCAAAACCATTTCCACAAGACACCCCCTGTGTCTTGTAGGACCCAAACCACAAGATGCCCCCTACTTAGTTATAACAGTCTGTCACTGATACCAAAATCACAAGACCAAAATCCTTAATGTAACAAGCCACAAAATAAATACCAACAAGATCCAAAACCATTTCCACAAGACACCCCCTGCGTCTTTCAGGACCCAAACCACAAGAAGACCTCTGCTTCTTATGGGTGTATGCCAGTAAAATCCAAAACCATTTCCACAAGACACCCCCTGTGTCTTGCAGGACCCAAACCACAAGAAGCCCCCTGCTTCTTGTGGGTGTATACCAAACGGACGCTAGCAGCCGGGTATATGCCTTTACCTACGAGATTTCCTATCTCGATTTATGGAAGGCTTCCAAACCATGCGCACACTTACCAATTGACCAAACCATTTTACCAAACCAAGATGCCCCCTGCACCTTACAAACTATATAAAATAAAAGAATACCTTTTATGAGATGGTCCTTGTCTGCTCCCACAGCGATCCGAATGAGTCGAGGGGTCCCTCTGGGAAAAATTCCTGAGGGCCCTAGGGAGCCCTGTCCTCAGCGGGTCCTGCAGCCGAGCAGAGAGGGTCCCATCTGGGGTGCCAAATTGATTCAGAGAAAACTCCAGGAACAAACTTGACAACAAAGTTTTCAAGCTGACAAGCAGGTATTCTTTATTGCAGCACTGGGAGACACGGGGGATAGCCCCTCCTAACGTGTGTCTCCCCATTGCCACACAAGCCGTCCTTTTATAGCCACTGGGCATACGTACATATTCATGAGGCTACATATGGATTACATCATTTTCCAGAAAGTTCCCCACATGCGTACAGAATTGTGGTGGTGGTCTCTGAGGGTCATTTACTTCTTCTGACAATCTTCATCACTTCTGGCAGCCTTTGAAGCACGCGCAGTAGATGCTCATACCAGTTTAATTGGTTCGTTAGCACCAGAGACATAATAATCCTCCTATCCTCCTACTTATCAGTTAGTTTAACTGTAGCCCATCCTGGACACCTGCGGTTCCCAGATACTCCTTATCCCTGTGTCCTGTTCTTCTAGACTGTTTTTCTTAAACTATGTCAACTATAATGATTTATCTTGTGAGAATTCTCAGTATGTTCTCTAGCTGTACTCGATTTTTTTCTCTATGTATCATGCACCTCAGTAAATTTCCATTGCTACTGGTACAAAGCCATGAAACTTAACATTACTTAAATCTAATTCTAAAGGTTTCTATATTCCATTTTGTGATTTTGTGCCCCCTTGTTTCACATGTCATTGTGCACCTGCAAGAGAAGTGTCCCCCTGGTCAGCCTGAAGTCCAGCTCCATGACAGCCCCTCTGTGCCTGGATTCCCCACACCCCCCTGCATGAGGAGGAACCCCAATATGTCTTCCTGTGCCAGGCAAATGGCAGCCTGCACTGGGTTCTGACTGCCCAGGGCATGAAGCCACTTGGCTGGCCTGCTGTGGATTCCCTCCCCTCTGCTCTGGACAAGGCCTGGAACAGAAGGACCCATTTCCACCCCCCAAGCTGCAGCCATCACCCAACAGCTTCCAACCTGGAGCCAAGGGGACAGGGCAGCCCCAGCCCCTTCCATCACCTTGCAGACCTGGGCCAGCTGGAGCTGCTGGTACTTGATGGTGGCATTCTTGGAATTGAGTATGTCCTGCAAAGGGAGAGGGCACGTTAGGCAGTGGCTGCCCAGCCCCAGCAGCATGGCTAAGCTGGCCCCAGGGCATGGCTCAAGTAGAGCTGCTTCCAGTACAGCCTGTGCCCTTTGAGCCAGCACTGCCAGGGACAGCCAGGCCCCAGCAGCAGCAAGGGAGGGAGACCTCTCACACCAACAACCACCAACACAGCTTGTCCTAGGCTCAGCTGTAACAGTTATTTTTCCCTTTCCTCTCACAGCTGGTGCAGTGCTGTGTTTTCAGCTTTGGTTTGAGAACAATACTGATAACACACCAATGTTTTAGTTGTTGCTAAGGAACGCTTACCCTGATCAAGGACTTTTCAGTCTCATGCTCTGCCAATGAGGAGGGGCATGGGAAGCCAGGAGGAAGCAGAGACAGGATACCTGACCCAAACTAACCAAAGGGGTATTCCATACCATAGCACATCATGCTAGTATATAAAATGGGGGCCATTACCCGGAAGGCCCAGATGCTGCTCAGGTCAGGCTGGGTATCGGTCAGCAGGTGGTGAACACCTGTATTTGGCATCACTTGTGTTTATTGTTTTTTTCCCCTTCCCTTTTTAGTTTTATTCTCTCTCCCCTTGTTATTTCCCTTATCGTTATTATTATTGGTGGTGGCAGTAGTGGTTTTGTGTTATACCTTAGTTACTGGACTGTTCTTATCTCAACCCATGGGATTTACATTCTTTCGATTTTCCTCCCCATCCAACCTGGGGGGGGAAGAGGGGAGTGAGCAAGCAGCTGCATGATTCTGAGGTATTTGCTGGGGTGAAGCCACGACACAGCTCCGGTGTCGTTGTCTGCCCTGCTGCAAGGGGGACACAACAGCAGCACCTGCTCCAGCAGTGCCGCCTTCCCATCACAGCACCAGAAGAATTACAAGGAGAGGCTCCCTGAGAAGATGCTGACAGCAGTTGAACTAAGGAATTCCAGGACCCCAGCAGCTGCGGGAGAGCTCAATGTCATGACACCTTCCCAGGTATGTTTTCCTTCCTGCTGCTGTGACACCTGCTAGTAGGTGACACATCTGTCCTATGGCCCCAGAGCCTCAGCTGCTGCTGTGCCCATCCCCAGGGCACCCTGGCAAGAGGGTGTCCACAAACATCACTGCTGCACACAGCAGAAGGATGTGGAAGGGGACAGGCTGGCATGTGATGAGCAGGAGGGCACCAGGACGGTGGACAAGCAGAGTATGGAGTCCAAGTCTCCTGCATCTCTACCAACCCGAAGCAAGTGCTGCTTCTCTGGTTACAGATGTGGCAGGTTACAGGAACATGGGTCTCCCAGCCTCTACACCAAGGCTTTCTGCACAGGCATCTTTAGCAGGACAGACTCTGCAGGGCACCTGGGAACCCATCTACACCACCTCTGCAGCCAGGGAGGCCAGGCAGAGTCCACTGGGTGTGACTCCCCACGCACAGAGCACCCTGGGTTGCTGGCAGCTACAGCCATGTAGGATGGGAGAATCATAGGTTCCAAGGTCTGTGTTCACCCCCAAGCAGCCTTTGCCCCCCTGTCGTGGTTTAAACCCAGTCAGGTAACTTGTTCACTCACTCCCAGTGAGTGGTGCCGAGCTGACAACAATCAAGGTCCATGTCCGTCTCCCCCCCCCCCTGCACCGGGGCTCTCCCCTTCCCCGCTCCCGGAGGAACGGGGAGGAGGATCGAGAGAGTGCAACTCCTACGGGTTGAGACAAGAACAGTCCAGCAACAAATCACAACCGCTACTATCAGCTAAAACAATGATAAGGGAAAATAACAAGGGAAGAGAATACGATACCACCGGCCAAGAAAACGAGTTCCACCCGGAAGCTCCTGTCCTTCCGGGTAACTCCCAGTTACCCCCCACCCCGGGCATGACGTGCTGTGGTATGGAATACCTCCCCGGCTAGCCCGGGTCAGGCGCCCCGTCTCTGCTTCCTCACAGCTTCCCCTCCTCCCTGGCAGAGCATGAGCCTCACAGAGTCCTTGGTCAGGGTAAACATCACTTAGCAATAACCAACAACATCGGCTTCACCAACACTGTTCTCAAACTAGAAGTCAAAACACAGCCCTGCACCAGTTAACACAAAGGAAAAAACATGACTGCTACTGCTGAACCCAGGACATTATCCACCCCTTATTCCATACCATTCACGTCGTGCTCAGATCCCACATTTTCAATACACCATCGCTCTCCCACATATATACATCCATATACATACAGACCAAGAGGAAAAAATCATTTTCTTAGTGCATGGACCAATCCCTATAATGCTGCCGAGTCCATTCGGTCCATGATGTTCCAAGTTCATTCTCTGTTGGGATGATGGCTGGAGGGAAGTCAGGGCCAGTCGCTGGTGACCTGGAGACATCTAGTTGATGGGCTATAAAAGCATTACACAGCAGGCAACAGCATACAATTGAGTTCACTGGCTGCTTTCCCCTAAAATCAAATCCCCTTGAGGTATACATCGGACTTCCCCATCTTCCCGCATTACCCACCAAGTATATCCAGGTCCCTGAGCAAAAGCAATCCCACGAGTGGGTTTGCCTTTACCTGAAGCAGGAATAACCCAGACTGTCTTCCCCAGCAAATTCTTCATATGCACCACGGGAACTTTGTCCCCCTCTACAATATGTAAAAGTTCTGACTGGGCTGGGCCAGCCCTGTTGGCAGATCCTCTGGTGTTGACCAACCAGGTGGCCTTTGGTAAATGTGTATCCCAATGCTTGAAAGTTCCCCACCCATCGCTCTCAGTGTAGTTTTTAACAGCCCATTGTACCGTTCGATTTCCCCAGAGGCTGGTGCATGGTAGGGGATGTGATATACCCACTCAATGCCATGCTCTTTGGCCCAAATATCTATAAGGTTATTCCGGAAATGAGTCCCATTGTCTGACTCAATTCTCTCTGGGGTGCCGTGTCGCCACAAAATCTGTTTCTCAAGGCCCAGGATAGTGTTCCGGGCAGTGGCATGGGGCACAGCGTATGTTTCCAGCCACCCGGTGGTTGCTTCCACCATGGTAAGCACATGGCGCTTGCCTTGGCGGGTTGGTGGCAGTGTGATAGAGTCAATCTGCCAGGCCTCCCCATATTTATACTTCAACCATCGTCCTCCATACCAAAGAGGCTTTAACCGCTTGGCTTGTTTAATTGCAGCACATGTTTCACACTCATGAATAACCTGGGCAATAGTGTCCATTGTTAAGTCCACCCCTCGGTCACGGGCCCATCTATATGTCGCATCTCTGCCCTGATGGCCTGAAGTGTCATGGGCCCACCGGGCCAAAAATAATTCACCTTTATGTTGCCAATCTAAGTCCATCTGAGCCACTTCAATCTTAGCCGCTTTATCCACTTGTTGGTTGTTCTGGTGTTCCTCAGTGGCCCGACTCTTGGGTACATGGGCATCTACATGACGTACCTTCACCACCAGGTTCTGCACCCGGGCAGCAATATCTTTCCACAGTGCAGCAGCCCAGATGGGTTTACCTCTGCGTTGCCAGTTGCTCTGCTTCCATTGCTTCAACCACCCCCACAGGGCATTTGCCACCATCCATGAGTCAGTATAGAGATAAAGTACTGGCCACTTTTCTCGTTCAGCAATGTCCAGGGCCAGCTGGATGGCTTTCACCTCGGCAAATTGACTCGATTCACCCTCTCCTTCAGCAGTTTCTGCAACTTGTCGTCCAGGACTCCATACAGCTGCCTTCCATCTCCGATGCTTTCCCACAATACGGCAAGAGCCATCAGTAAACAAGGCATACTGCTTTTCACTTTCTGACAGTTTATTATATGGTGGGGCCTCTTCAGCACGCACCACCTCCTCCTCTGGTGACATTCCGAAATCTTTGCCCTCTGGCCAGTCCATGATGACTTCTAGAATGCCTGGACGACTGGGATTTCCTATTCGAGTTCGTTGTGTAATTAGTGCAGCCCATTTACTCCATGTAGCATCAGTTGCATGATGTGTAGAGGAGACCCTGCCTTTGAACATCCAGCCCAGCACGGGCAGCCGGGGTGCCAGGAGGAGCTGTGCTTCAGTGCCAATCACTTCCGAAGCAGCTCGAACCCCTTCATACGCTGCCAGTATCTCTTTCTCAGTTGGGGTATAGCTGGCCTCAGATCCTTTGTATCCCCGACTCCAAAAGCCGAGGGGTTGACCTCGAGTCTCCCCTGGAGCTTTCTGCCAGAGGCTCCAGGTAGGACCGTTCTCCCCAGCTGCAGTGTACAGCACATTTTTTACATCTGGCCCGGTCCGGACTGGTCCAAGGGCTACTGCATGAACTATCTCGCGTTTAATTTGCTCAAAGGCTTGTTGCTGCTCAGGGCCCCATTTAAAATCATTCTTCTTCCGGGTCACATGATAGAGAGGGCTTACAATCGACCTGTAATTTGGGATGTGCATTCTCCAGAACCCCACTGCACCCAAGAAAGCTTGCATTTCTTTCTTATTAGTTGGTGGAGACATTGCTGTTATCTTGTTGATCACATCTGTGGGGATCTGTCTACGTCCATCTTGCCATTTTATTCCCAAAAATTGAATCTCCTGTGCAGGTCCCTTGACCTTACTCCGTTTTATGGCAAAACCGGCTTTCAGCAGGATTTGGATTATTTTCCTCCCTTTCTCAAAGACTTCTTCCGCTGTATCGCCCCACACAATAATGTCATCAATGTATTGCAGGTGTTCTGGAGCTTGCCCCTGTTCCAGTGCAGTCTGGATCAGTCCATGGCAAATGGTAGGGCTGTGTTTCCACCCCTGGGGCAGTCGGTTCCAAGTGAACTGGACACCCCTCCAAGTAAAAGCAAACTGTGGCCTGCACTCTGCTGCCAAAGGAATGGAGAAAAATGCATTGGCAATATCAATCGTGGCATACCACTTGGCTGCCTTTGACTCTAGTTCATACTGAAGTTCTAGCATGTCCGGTACGGCAGCACTCAATGGTGGTGTGACTTCATTCAGGCCACGATAGTCTACTGTTAGTCTCCATTCTCCATTAGACTTTCGCACTGGCCATATGGGGCTATTGAAGGGTGAGCGGGTCCTGCTGATCACCCCCTGACTCTCCAGTCTACGGATCAGCTGATGGATGGGAATCAGGGAGTCTCGGTTGGTGCGATATTGCCGCCGGTGCACTGTTGTGGTCGCAATTGGCACTTGTTGTTCTTCAACTTTCAGCAACCCCACAGCAGAGGGATCTTCTGAGAGACCAGGCAAGGTGGACAGCTGCTCAATTTCCTCAGTCTCCAAAGCAGCAATACCAAAAGCCCACCGGTACACTTTTGGGTCTTTGAAGTACCCTCTCTTGAGGTAGTCTATGCCGAGGATGCATGGAGCCTCTGGACCAGTCACAATAGGGTGCTTTTGCCACTCCCTCCCAGTCAGGCTGATTTCAGCCTCCAGCACAGTCAACTCTTGGGATCCTCCTGTTACTCCAGAAATATAGATGGGTTCCACCCCTTGACAGCTTGATGGCATCAGGGTACACTGTGCACCGGTATCTACTAGAGCCTTATACTTCTGTGGGACTGATGTGCCAGGCCATCTGATCCACACAGTCCAGTAAATCCGATTGTCCCCTACCTCCACCTGGCTGGAGGCAGGGCCCCTCTAATGGTCGTCACAGCATTGGACACTTAAGTCGTGTTGAAAGGGATTATTCTTCATTATCACAGGAGCTGGAGTAAAATCAGCTCTTCCACTCCATCTGGGAAACTGCTCACCAGAGACTGAAGCCGTAGCTCTCATGCGACGATCAGTCTTGGCCCTTGCTCCCCTCTTCAGTTCACTCACCCGTTCCTCCAAAGCTGAAGTAGGTTTTCCATCCCACTTTGTCATGTCTTCTCCGTGATCCAGCAGGTAAAACCATAGGGTACCCCGTGGCGTATACCTTCTGTATCTCCTCTCTTGAATAATAGGACGTCTTTTGTTAATAGCTGAGACGTGTGTTGGTACACGTGAGGAGCTGGATAAATCAGATACATCGTCCCTCAATTTGTCGAGGTCCTGGGACAGTTTTTTCACAGCTGAGATGATGGAAGGAGTGAGATTGTCTTCGAACTCTCGGAGTTTATGAACCATTTCATCCACTGTTAGTGGTACTATGTCATTCCAGGTTACTGTTGCCAATGAATGGGCATATGATGACGGTGCATTCCGTGTAAGTTTTCGCCACATGGGTCGTGTACATTCAACTTCATCTGGATCTATAGGTGTATCCCCGTTATTCGGCTTGATGTGATAGATCATCTCTACGATGGCCGATTCCCTCAGAGACTGGATGCCTTTGTCTATAGTAGTCCACTTGGCCGAACGACTCGTAACATCGTCCTTGTACGGAAACCTTTCTTTCACAGCTGCCAAGAGCCGCCTCCAAAGGCTGAGGGACCTTTTCTCTCTTGCAATTGCTTTGTCAATTCCCCCTTCTCTAGCAAGTGATCCCAGCTGCTTGGCTTCTGTACCTTCTAGTTCGTGACCATCGGCCCCATTGTCCCAGCATCGGAGTAACCAGGTGATGATGTGCTCCCCTGGTTGACGGGTAAAATCTTTTCGCATATTCCGCAGCTCGGTTGAGGTCCGAGGTCGAGAAGTTACCTCTTCTTCTTCTTCTTCGTCATGTGATGATGACTCCTGATCAGATTCTGGGCCGGGTGGTGAATTCATTGGTTCTTCATCTCGCTTCACCCTTTTTGCCTCCTTTTTGCTTGTTCTCTTGCGTACAGGGGCAACTGATATTGGTATGAATTGGTCCTCTGGTTTGGCTGCAGTGATTATCACTGTGGTTTGAGTAGCGACTGTACTTGTTGCTGGGGGTGGTGTAGCTACCGTGCTTGGAGCTGGGGTAACCGCGCTGTCTGTTGCAGTTGAAGTTTGAGCAGCTGCTGTACTTGCCACTGGGGTAGCTGCGCAGTTCATTGCAGCCAAAGTTTGAGTAGCGACTGTCGCTTTGCCCTCAAATCCGCCGATATTCTTTTCCTTTTGAAGGTGCTGGATAGTGTTGAACAAGGCCCTGTAAGCATAGACCAAGCCCCAGCACGTTGCCGTGATTTGTCCATCTCTGGTATGGCCAGAATGACCACACACCTCATTTAAGTGTTTTACTAATTCTTCTGGATTTTGCAGTTGTTCGGTAGTGAAATTCCAAAATACTGGAGGGGCCCACTGACCTAGATACTTGCCCATACTATCCCACACACCCTGCCACTCATGGCTGTCCAGGCTCTGGGAAAATCTCTCGGTCCTCCTACATCGTCGTTTGACCCCAGACAAGACCCAAACCTGACTCTGCTTAACTCTTGAAATCAGTAGTGGGCAAAACACACTCTGTATGCGTGTTAGCATGGTGATTCCCATCACCATCAGCAAACAAGTCTCAACAGCATTAAAAGGCCATTCAAAAAATTCAAAACTCTCAAATGTAAATGGTCTGGGGGGACGACTAGGAGGGTAAAAGGATGTCTCCTTCACAGGTTGAGCACCTGAGAAGGAGAAAAAAGATGTGTAATTGCTAAGCACCTCCATCATATACCTCCCAAAGTATAAAGGTGGTGACCACACTGGGAACATAAACCAGATCAGTTTCATGATCAATGATTCTATTGTATTACAAGTCATTACCATAAAGTACAATGGGATAAAAACCTTAGCCCAAGCCCCACACTTGAAAAACACTAATACAGCCAATACCGGATGGACGTAAGATATGGTATACTGAAACTGTGAGATCAAGAGGAAAAACCTTGAGAGCCAATAAATCAGCATTGTGACGAGTGACTATCAATCCAGTCAGATCTGTTCTTATCTCAACCCCTCGTGCCCCACGTTGGGCGCCAAAAAGAACTGTCGTGGTTTAAACCCAGTCAGGTAACTTGTTCACTCACTCCCAGTGAGTGGTGCCGAGCTGACAACAATCAAGGTCCGTGTCCGTCTCCCCCCCCCCCCCCTGCACCGGGGCTCTCCCCTTCCCCGCTCCCGGAGGAACGGGGAGGAGGATCGAGAGAGTGCAACTCCTACGGGTTGAGACAAGAACAGTCCAGCAACAAATCACCACCGCTACTATCAGCTAAAACAATGATAAGGGAAAATAACAAGGGAAGAGAATACGATACCACCGGCCAAGAAAACGAGTTCCACCCGGAAGCTCCTGTCCTTCCGGGTAACTCCCAGTTACCCCCCACCCCGGGCATGACGTGCTGTGGTATGGAATACCTCCCCGGCTAGCCCGGGTCAGGCGCCCCGTCTCTGCTTCCTCACAGCTTCCCCTCCTCCCTGGCAGAGCATGAGCCTCACAGAGTCCTTGGTCAGGGTAAACATCACTTAGCAACAACCGACAACATCGGCTTCACCAACACTGTTCTCAAACTAGAAGTCAAAACACAGCACTGCACCAGTTAACACAAAGGAAAAAACATGACTGCTACTGCTGAACCCAGGACACCCCCAAAGCCAGATTTCACAGGACCCCATGGCAGTGCAGATACCTTCAGCCTGTGTGAGACCAAGGTGAGGGGGCCCAGGTCAAGGTTCGAGGCAGCAAAGACCTCGCTGAGCTCCACTTCCATTTTCTCCAGGACACTGAGGAGTCCTTTCATCTTGTGCTCCAGGAGCAGGTTCTTGAACCCTGTCTTCTGCTGCACCTCCTTAATGTCTTTGGTGAATTTCTGGTAGAACTCATCTCACTCTTCCTGCACCTGCTCCCAGAAACACAGCCCACCTTCACACCATGCTCAGTACCCCTGGCAAGGGGTTTGCCTGCAAACAGGTCCAGCAGCTCAGCCCTGCCTGCTCCAGCAGGAGCCTAGCTATTCCCTATGGCACCTGCAGCCCGTGGGGAAGGCAGGTGCTGGAGCACAGCTTACCTCCCTCCCAGGCTGGCACCTGCACTTCTGCTTCCACTTCCCCTCTAGGTATGGGCCACCCCCGAGAGCCCAATGGGCTGACAGACTCACTGCGGCACTATTTTAGCCCTCGGAGAGGGCCCCACAGCACATGGGGGTCTCTCCTACCCTCCCCACAGCTGGCAGCAGTCCCTGTCTCACAGCTAGTTAATAAGTGTCCTAATTAGGACACAATCTCTCCTCCAAAGCCTATTTCTGAATGCACTGAATATGTTGCTGCCTTAATTATAGGTTGTTTAACAAGGCCTCAGATCAATGTTCATATTTCTGGGGATTTCTATGAATTGCAAATGAGCTCCCTTCTGCCTCCACAGATTTATCTGGATTAGCTGAAGGGGGGAAAGGCTGGGTCTGGGAGAACTTGGTCAACAGGACTCATCCTGAGCCACCCCAGAACTGTGGGAGCAACCTCCGAACACCAGCAGGAGGAGGGAGTGAGCTGGGGCTGAGGGCCTGTGACAATCTCTCTGCCCCTGAGACACTGCTGTGGTCACAGTCCCTCACAGGCCAGGCAGGAACCACTGGAGTATGCATGATTGCTTAGCAAAGTACAAGGCCAGGCTTGTCTACTGACTGTGGGAGAGGCCAAAGCTGGGAGAAGCTTTGTTGGAAGCATCAGTTATCACATGGCTCTGGATTAGAACTTTTGAAAAGCCCTTGACTATGCACACTCTCCTGCTCAGTTTCCCGCAGCAGGGACAGGGTTTGAAGAGGGAAGCAGAATGCCCAGATCCATCTGCAATTCTCACCTTACTGAATCTCTGCTCCAGCACCTCGTGTTCCCACTGAAGATCCTTCAGTTCCTTCTAGGTGACTTTCAGATGGGCTTTTGTATTCTGTGAGCAGGAAGAGACAGTTAAAGAGCAGGGGTTTCTCTGGGAGGTGTGGGAGATGTGTTCTAGCAAGGGAGGAGAGTGAGCAGAGGGAGAGTTCTAGCAAGGGAGCAGAGACATGGTGAGAAAAGACAGGCAGAAGCATCTCCCTGCCCTCTACTCTGGTTTCTCAGAGTTCTGGGAGTCCCATCTGAGATCTCCCAAACACCTGGTCAAGCTGAAAGGGACTCACTCACTTTGCTCAGCAACCTGGCCAAGCCAAGTGGCAGAGGTCACTGCTGAGTGACTCCCTCCAGAAGGTCCAGGGTGACTTGGGAACAGGCTGGGCTGGCCACTCACCATCTGGGCCTCCTTGTTCTTGTCATAGTGGACCAACTTCTGCAGCTCAAACACCTGCTCCTGTGCCTGATGCAGGGACTCCTTCAGCTGCTTGCTCTGGAGCAGTACATCCACCTTCTTTTCCAAGTGATTCACTCTCTTCTGCAAGTCCTTGATCTGCTCCTGTTCTTGGGAACACAAGTGCCAACTCCCAGAGGCTGCCCAGCTCCTCACAGCTTCCCACACCATCAGACACCCTCCTGCTGCTGGACCAGCAAGCACACCTCCCTGGGCTCAAGAACTTCACTCATGTAACAGTGTACAACCTTCAAGAGACCAGCAGCACCCACACCACCACCTGGGAACTGGCCAGATCTGGGTGAAATCCTCCCAGGACTGCTATCATAGTGGCAGGATGACACTCTGCAGGCAAGGCTGGTGGCCAGCAGTACCTTCAGCAAGCTGATGAGCTCCAGGTTCTTAAGGGTGATGTCATTGTACTAGTTCTTCATGTCATTGAAGGCCTTCTTGTGGTTCATCATCAGCCATCCTTTTATAGCCACTGGGCATACATACATATTCATGAGGCTACATATGGATTACATCATTTTCCAGAAAGTTCCCCACATGTGTACAGAATTGTGGTGGTGGTCTCTGAGGGTCATTTACTTCTTCCAACAATCTTCATCACTTCTGGCAGCCTTTGAAGCACGCGCAATAGATGCTTATACCAGTTTAATTGGTTTGTTAGCACCAGAGACATAATAATCCTCCTATCCTACTTATCAGTTAGTTTAGCTGTAGCCCATCCTGGACACCTGCGGTTCCCAGATACTCCTTATCCCTGTGTCCTGTTCTTCTAGACTGTTTTTCTTAAAACTATGTCAACTATAACAATTTATCTTGTGAGAATTCTCAGTATGTTTTCTAGCTGTACTCTATTTTTTTCTCTATGTATCATGCACCTCAGTAATTTTCCATTGCTACTATTACAAAGCCATCAAACTTAACATTACTTAAAACTAATTCTAAAGGTTTCTATATTCCATTTTGTGATTTTGTGCCCCCCTTGTCTTAGCCCCTTGCTTTTAATTGTCCTTTTCCTCCTTTTTTTGTTGTTTTTTTTTTTGTTTGTTTCTAATTTCCAGCTTTCCCAGGTTAACAGCCTCCTTCTTTCCTTCATGAGCTAGAGGGGAAGCTTGAGGCCCCTGCACAGTTTGGGCCTGGAGCAAGCTTACTCTCAGCTACCCTGACATCTTGCAGCCTATTAATAGCATCCCGCAACTCAGCCACCTGCTGCAGGAGGACCTCCACCAGGGAGCACTGAGTGCAGCCCTGCCCATTGCGCACCTTTCCCTCACAAGACTAGTGCAGGCACTCTCTACACTCTGAACTCTGTACTGCAGCCTCCCCTCTCGTCTGCTCTGTCTGGATGCCTATGCTGGCCACCGCCTGGGCAGCCACAGAAGAGCTCCCAGACCGGGCCCTGGTTTTACGGCGAGCGCTCATCACCCCGCGCAAACTGCCACAACACACTCCTAATCGCTCGCATTCCCTGGGGCAGGTTTTTAACCAGTCAGGGCTGGTACCGCTGCTCCTGGCTCCGCCCCCTGTGAGTCAGCTGCTTACGTCAGCTGAGCCGCCGGTTCCTGGGCAGGTCCTGTCGAGGACTTGAGGCTTCCTCGGTAGCTCTTGTCTCTCCGAGTTGAGGCTCCTGGACGCTGATCTCCCCCCCCCCCTCCGGTGTTGAAGGCGTCTTCTCTCGAGCTACTCACCTCAGCAATTGACGATATTTTAACTTGTTTCCACATTTCCTTTAGATCAGTAGTAATTCTTCCACTTTGATCTATGTAGGAACAACAGCTATCATTGATTACAGAACAAACTCCTCCTTGGGATGCTAACAGTGTATCTAATGCCATTTGATTTTAGAGATGGAATAAGCCAGCTAACAAAGCTATGGAAAGTAATGTTTCATTCTGCTATGGGATTATATTCTCGTTTGATTCTTTTAATAAAACTCTGAACCCAGGTTCCAGAGGGATGAATGTCAATTACTGTAGTTTGGAATCACTACTCCTAGTATGCATGCCCCTTTCCAGTTAGGAGGCAAAGCCTTAGAGGCATTTTCTCCACATAACCAATACCACCCTTTCCCTTCAGGAACATTCCAGTAACCAGCTAAAGGTTATCGAAGGTGAAGTTGCATTGACCAGCTGCAATATGGGTAATTTCCTACTGACATGTTGCCTTGATTAAGAGTTTTGTTACTGGTTTCCTGGGTTCAGCAGTAGCAGTCATGTTTCTCCTTCTTGGTAGCTGGTGCAGTGCAGTGTTTTGACTTTCGGCCTGGGAACAGAGCTGATAGCAATAATGTTTTGGTTTGGCCAAGGACTTTGTGAGCCTCATGCTCTGCCAGGGAGGAGGGGAAGCCAGGAGGAAGCAGAGACAGGACACCTGACCCAAACTGACCAAAGAGGTATTCCATACCACAGCACGTCATGCCCAGGAGGTAACTGGGAGTTAGCCGGAAGGGCTGGGAGACTGGGGGGTTAGAGGAGGTATGGGTCGGTGCTTGGTCGGGGCTGGGGGGTGAGTTATCGGTTGGCTGGTGGTGAGGTGATGTATTCTCTTCCCTTGTTATTTCCTTTATCATTATTATAATTGGTGGTAGCAGTAGTGATTTGTGTTATACCTTAGTTACTAAACTGTTCTTATCTCAACCCGTGGGAGTTGCATTCTTTTTGACTCTCCTTTCCGTCCCTCCAGGAGCAGGGGGAGGGCAAGAAGGGGGGAAGTGAGTGAACAAGTTGCCTGACTGGGTTTAAACCACGACAGTGGTTACTCATTTAACTTCTGACATATTTGAGGCTTGTGTCCTTAAAACCTGTAAATTTGTATGGCTCTTGTCGGTATAAACAGGATCTCTCAAGAATCTATTCCAATTTGTCTTTAAAGGGGATAGGGAGGCCAATTAAAGGAATACCCAGTCTCTCTCCTGATTTAGGTAGCTGAGTACAGATCCAACAACCACTCTTGTTTAAGACATTAGTAATATTTTGTATCAATCTCAGATATAGATTTTGATTCCATGCTTCTTCACCTATTATTATACAAGTCCAAATTATGATCGATGTAGTCTCATATGTGTGGGTACTGAAGACTCGACACGCCATACTTTTTCTCGGTTCTGATGTGTTTCGGGTTCTGGTGCCTTCTTGATTCTTGAGTAATGTATCCAAGCAGGCTGTTCCTTTATCTTCACTGCTGTAAAGGTAGTCAGTAATACCTAGTATGGTCCACTCCACTTCTCTTCTAGGAGAACACCTGCAAAATTCTTAATAAAAACCCAATCTCCTGGCTTAAAAGGATGAATAGGATAATCTAAACCTCTCGCTCTTGTCTCTAATATTCTCTTATTTATTTCTTCTAATTGTTTTCCCAGATTAATCAGAAAGTGTCGGAGATAGCCTTCTCCCACTTCCTGAAGACTTTCTCCTTTAAACTGGGACTGATATGGTCTGCCATATAAAATTTTGTATGGGCCAACCTCTTCTTTTGACTGAGGTTTAGTTTGAATTCTTAATAGAGCCAGTGCTAAGGCTTGGTACCAATATAACCTGACATATTTTATTAATCTGTTGTTTGATCAGATGGTTCATCTTTTCTACTTGCCCACTGGCCTGAGGCCTGTATGGAACATGTAGTTGCCAATCAATTTCTAATTTTTGCTAACTTCTTGTAACAATTTTGCACTGAAGTGTGAGCCTCAGTCAGAAGAAATTGCCACTGGTACTCCAAAACAAAGTATTATATTGTTTAATAATGTTTTAATTACTTGTCTTGCATTATTTATTCCACAAGGGAATGCTTCTGGCCACCCTGAAAAAGTATCTGTCAATACTAACAAATATCAATAACCTCCTTTTGTAGGTAATTCAGAAAAATCTATTTGCCACTGTTGTCCCTGATAATTCACTTTTCCAATTGTCCCTACCTAATTCCTGTTTTCAGTCTTAGGGTTATTTTTCAGACATAGTTGACATTGTTTTGTCACTAATTGCACTATGGTACAGAAATTTCTTCCTATGATCTGTTTAAATGTTTATACAAGGCATTACTTCTCCAATGACTTTTGTTATGTTCTTCTTGTAACAACTTCCATAATTGATTATAGGGGATCACTACTCACCCATCAGGTATTTTTATCCAACCCTTTTCATTTTCCTGTCCTTCCAAGTCTTCAATTAGTTTCATATCTTCTTTAGAGTACCTGTTGACGCGGGAGTCACGGACAACGCAGAGACGATCAATGTGATCAAGCGATTGCCAAATTTATTACAAAGCCTTAACTCCTTATATACTATTTCTTACATGCAGTTACAGTGATTTGGCATATTATGATTGGATACATGTCTTGAAGACCCTTAGTGACTAACATATAATTGGTTAAGCACAGGTGTGAGAACTTGACCTCGAAAGCTTGCCAACAGTCCACAGTTCTCATTAACTCAGTGAATTCCAGCTTCTTCTTATCTTGCTTGCTTAAGCTTCCTTGGGCCTCTCACGGCCTTGCTGTGTCTTTCAGGATTATTCAGAGTTTCTGTACCAATTATCCATTCTCCCGTGAGAATACTGTCTCCACAAGTACCTAGGTTTATTTTGCTTAATTACCAGTTTACCGTCAGGAATTAAGGACATCACCTCAACTCTTTCTGTTTCTGCTGCCCGTTTAGCCTCACGATCAGCAAAATTATTTCCAATCTCTTGATAAGAGTTACCTCTTTGATGACCTTTACAATGTATGATAGCTACTTCATTGGGTAATTGTACAGTTTCTAACAATCGTAGAATTTCCATTGCATGTTTAATTTGTCTTCCCTGGGTATTTAAAAGTCCTCATTCTTTCCAAATTGCTCCATGTGCATGAACTACACCAAAGGCATATTTGGAATCAGTTCATATGTTTATCGCTTGTCCTTTGCCAACTCCAAGGCTCTAGTCAGGGCTATTATTTCTGCCTTTTGTGCTGAGGTGTTAGAGGGTAATGGTTTAGCTTCTATTACCTTTGAAGTTGTAGTTATGGCATATCCTGCTCTTCATTTACCATCTTTAATAAAGCTGCTGCCATTGGTGAACCAGGAATCTGCAGCCTCCAGAGGCTCCTCCTTCAGATCTGTTCAGCTTGAATATACTGTCTATAGTGGCCAAGCAGTTGTGAGTCAACAGTTCAGTAGGGGTTTCCTGAAGGAAAGATTCTAGGAGTGTTGATACTGCATGTGATACTAACACAGTGATCTTTTGTCCCAGTGTAAATTTTTGGGCCTTTTGGATGTTTAAGATAACTGCTGCCACTGCTCTCAAGCATCCAGGCCAGCCTTTACTTGGTTCATCCAGCTGATTTGAAAAATAGGCCACTGCTCTTTTATAAGGTCCCAATCTTTGAGCCAAAACCCCCAAGGCAATTCACTGTTTCTCATAGGAATATAGCCAGAAGTGTTTAGTTATGTCCAGAAGCCCCAGAGCTGGAGCTCTCATGAGTTCCGTCTTTAAACTTCTAAACACTTCTTCAGCTTGATCTGTCCATTTTAGAAAGGTTGGATTTTATTTTAGCAGCTCATGGTGTCTTACCAGAACACCATAATTATGGATCCAGAGTAGACACCATGCTGTCATTCCCAGAAATGTCCGGATATCTTTAACTGTGGATGGTCACGGAGTTTGACAGATTGCTTCCTTCTGAGCTGCTCCAAGTTCTGGTTGTCCTCCTGTTATTTTTGCATCCTAAATTAGTTGAGCCTTCAATTTAGATACCAGTTATCCATTTAGCCCTAGAAAGTTTAACAATTCTACAGTCCATTTTACACATTCTTTCTCAGTTTCTGTAGCAATTAACAGGTCATCAACATATTGTAGTAAAGTGCCTGTCTGGGTGGGTGCTTCCCAAGATTCTAATTCTTTTGCCAATTGATTTCTGAAAATGGTCAGACTTCTTTTTTTTAAATCCCTGAGGTAACATCATCCAAGTGAGCTGTGTCCTCCTTCCTGTTTCAGGGTTTTCACATTCAAAAGCAAATAAATTTTGACTTTCTTTGGCCAGGGGCAGACAGAAAAATGCATCCTTTTAAGTCCAAAATGGTAAACCACTTCTGATTATTGCTCAAGTTAGTCTGATGCGAAGGGTTAACCGATGTACAGGGGGTAGGTCAAGCTGCTTGTTTAAGTGTTATTGTTTGTTCATGCTTATCATACTTGCAATATACAAGGGGGGTAGATCAAGCCACTTGCTTAACAATATTACTACTCGTTTATGCTTATCGTACTCACCATATATGCTAGAACAAGATGTAAGGACGTGGCTATTGTTAAGAGGCAGGGACCGTGACTTCATTCCAGTCCTTTGGACGCCTAGGCTGACTGAAATTGGCTCTGCGCTTTGGACAATGACCAAACCTCCAGGGAGAATGCATAACGACTAGAGGTGAAAAGTTCAGGCTCCAGGAAGACTTGTTTACTTCATCTTGGAACCCTCGCCCACGACCACTAGGAGGCACTGCGCAGGCGCAAAGGACTTCTTAGGTCATTATAATACGATGCAGGAATAGGACATGAATATGTATAGGCGTGTTGTGCAACCTCATGCATATGTATAACTTTAGAGGATAAATGTAAAGGGGAAACGACACTAAGGCACGCATGCCTTTGGAAGAGTTATCCCCCATGCAACTCAGCGCTGAATAAAACATACCTACTTTACAACTTTGTCATGGTTTAAACCCAGTCAGGTAACTTGTTCACTCACTCCCAGTGAGTGGTGCCGAGCTGACAACAATCAAGGTCCGTGTCCGTCTCCCCCCCCCCCCCCCCTGCACCGGGGCTCTCCCCTTCCCCGCTCCCGGAGGAACGGGGAGGAGGATCGAGAGAGTGCAACTCCTACGGGTTGAGACAAGAACAGTCCAGCAACAAATCACCACCGCTACTATCAGCTAAAACAATGATAAGGGAAAATAACAAGAGAAGAGAATACGATACCACCGGCCAAGAAAGCGAGTTCCACCCGGAAGCCCCTGTCCTTCCGGGTAACTCCCAGTTACCCCTGGGCATGACGTGCTGTGGTATGGAATACCTCTTTGGTCAGTTTGGGTCAGGTGTCCTGTCTCTGCTTCCTCCCGGCTTCCCCTCCTCCCTGGCAGAGCATGAGCCTCACAAAGTCCTTGGCCAAACCAAAACATCTCTATCAGTTCTGTTCCCAGGACGAAAGTCAAAACACAGCACTGCACCAGCTACCAAGAAGAAGAAACATGACTGCTACTGCTGAACCCAGGACAAACTTTAACGAGTTGTGCAGTATATCTGCACATCAAGTCAATAAGGTATACAAATTAACTACTACTGGATGAATATCCTCCACAATTTTGTTGATTGCTCTGAGATCTTGAACTAATCTGTAACTTTTCCCATCGGATTTCTTTAATGGCAAGATAGGAGTATTATATTCTGATTCACATTCAATTAATAAACCATATTTAAAAAAAAAATTATTTCTTTGATTCCCTTTTGATCCTCCAGTTTTAAGGGATTGTCCTGGGTTTAGCAGTAGCAGTCATTTTTTCTCCCTCTTAGTAGCTGGTGCAGCACTGTGTTTTGACTTTCAGCCTGGGAACAGAGCTGATAACACCAATGTTTTTAGTTACTGCTCAAATGTTTACACTGGCCATACGACTTTGTGAGTCTCATGCTCTGCCAGGGAGGAGGGGAAGCTGAGAGAAAGCAGAGACAGGACACCTGACA
Organism: Pezoporus flaviventris; assembly: GCF_033815535.1. Lineage (NCBI taxonomy): Eukaryota > Metazoa > Chordata > Aves > Psittaciformes > Psittacidae > Pezoporus > Pezoporus flaviventris. The sequence goes on from NW_026892810.1 coordinate 77,538, forward strand.
CAATCTAGCCAAAGAGGTATTCCATACCACAACACGTCATGCCCGGGGAGGTAACTGGGAGTTACCCAGAAGGACACTCTCTTCTCGGTAGGGCTCGTTTCGGCGGGTTGTATTGAATTCTCTTCCCTTGTTATTTCTCTTATCATTATTATTATTGGTGGTAGCAGTAGTGATTTGTGTTATACCTCAGTTACTGGACTGTTCTTATCTCAAACCGTGGGAGTTACATTCTTCCGATTCTCCTCCCCATCCCGGGGGGGGGGGGGGTGAGGGGGAAGGAAAGAAAGGGGGGGGCAGTAGAAACTGTGTGACTGACTTGGTTTAAAACACAACAGGGATATTGTTTATTCTAATTGGGCAGGCCCCCCTTTTATTTCTACTTTAACAGGCAAAGCGGTTTTTTGCCTTACCTGGAACTTCAGATGACTATACTCCCAGATATACCTTATTAAGGATTTCTTCTATTTCAGGGAGGTCCTCCTGTTTGCTTTTCTGTTGAATTAAAGATAAACTCAAAACTTCAATTAATTGAGAGTTTTTGGCTTTTAATTCCATTTTGCCTTCTTTAAATGCTTCTTCTCGCCCTAATAAAGATTTTTGGAGAATTTGGCATGTATAAAAATTTATGCATTCCTATTTCTTTTCCCAATTTATACTCTAAAGTTTTCAGAAAGAATGCTTTTTTTGGTTTTGTTTCTTTGTTGTTTGTTTTTTTGTTTGTTGTATTTTTTCTTGGTGGCCAGTAGCTCCCACATCTGTAACAAATTCTTTTCCTCTGATTTAACGTCAAATAAGTTGCTCCTGTATCCACTTAAAAATTCCACTTTATTTCCTCTAGTCCCTATTTTTAATTTAATCAGTGGATCTGCTATGGTAGATTCCCCAGGTCCCCATCAGTCTAGTTCCAATTCAGTCACTGGAGCCACCCCATAGCACTCCCCCCAGGTCAGTCTCACTTCCAACATCCAAACTCCTTACAGTATGCACACTAACCCCATCCCACAGGAGAATTCAATTTCTCACCTCTGCCTGACATTCCTCCTCTACCTCTGCCTCGTCCTCTCACATTAGTCCCTCCACCAGTTTCTACTTTTCCCAAAGGAGCCACTGTAGCCATGCCTATAGCACGACTCAGCTCTTTCTTCTCTACATGTTCCCAATTCCTATACACTCTCCACACTTCTTTAACATTCTCAAGTCCTTCTGCTCTGTTGCCAGTGACAGCAACCTCTTCCTCCTTATCAGTAACAGGGCAGATGCCAAGAGTGCTCCTCTCAGAGGTACCTGTGATGCATAATCCCCCAACCTATCTTCCTGATTACTCTGTTTGGTTTGTTTTCTTTTTTAACTTTAAACATCATTCCCCCAATATCACAGGCTAAACAACATCTCTCCAGCTTAGCTTTCTGTTTTTCCCTGTTCTTTTCCAAAGCCAAAATTAGGGATCTGGCAGAGCTATATTAATTTCACATTTAGTCTGCCACTCTGGGTGGTTTCTTAAAGTGAAAAACATATCTGCACACGTCACTTCTTCCCATTTTCCCTGGCACCTCAAAAGCAACATTAATGGTAACAATGTATTATAATTCAGAGTTCCATTTTTAGGCCATTTCTCCTGATCCCACAGAGTAGACAACAGCCACCACTGGTTAAAATATTTCACCAACATTTTCTTATTTACTGAGCCCCCAGGAAACCCTCCCAGCTCTTTCCAATGTGCCAAAATGCACCCTAAAGGACTCTTAAGATCTATCCACTCTGCCAATTTCCCATTATCAATCTCGCATTCACACACACGGGATCCCACAGAAATGCTCCACACAGTTACAATATTTGAGACAGAGACTAAAACTGTATCAAACAAACAACAATTAACAGTTATAACAGTATGTCACCAATACCAAAATCACAAGACCAAAATCATAATTATAACAAGCCACAACATAAGTCAAACACCAGTAAAATACAAAATCTTTTCTGCAAGACAACCACTGCGTCTTGTAGGACCCAAACTACAAGATGCCCCTTGCTTCTTGTGGGTGTATACCAAACCCAGAAAATCCAAAACCTTTTCTACAAGACACCCACTGCATCTTGCAGGACCCAAACCACAAGATGCCCCTGCTTCTTGTGGGTGTATACCAAATGGACGCTAGCAGTTGGGTATACGCCTTTACCTACAAGATTTCCTATCTCGATTTACGGAAGGCTTCCAAACCTTGCATATGTTCTACCAAACCAATTTACCAAACCAAGATGCCCTTACGGACTATATAAAAGAAAAGAATACCTTTTATGAAGATGATCCTTGTCTGTTCCCGCAGTGATCCAAATGAGCCCTTATTTACAACCCTGTTCTTCAATCAACCCCATTCTTCAATCCACCCTGTTCTTCAATCAACCCCATTCTTCACCTAGGAATCCCTCCTCCCCATTCCTGCACATTCTAGGGTCTCCAAGTTACTGGTGTCTGTGGAAAACACCATCCCACCCCACGGAGAGAGTCAGGAGGCTCCTGCTCACACGCTGGGGCTGGGAGGGCTCAGCCTGAAGCCCTACCGCCTCCCTGTGCAGCAGACACACCTCGCACAGAGCTCCAGCCAGGCCAGGGATATACCAGGTGCTTGTTTTTCACCACCACCTTGTTGGTCAGCTCCTGCTCCTTCAGCTCTGTGAAAGTGTTGTTTTCGCATATTGAGGATGAGGCTTTGCAATATTAAGGCTTTATATTAAGACTTTGCAATATTGGGGTTGGGGCTAAGTTACTAAGGAAACAAAACAAAGGGTTTGAAAGGGTTTCTCAGCCTGGAGGAGAGAAGGCTGCGTAGAGACCTCATAGCAGCCTTCCAGTATCTGAAGGGGGGCTATAGGGATGCTGGGGATGTACTATTCATTAGGGACTGTAGTGACAGGACAAGGGGTAAGGGTTAAAACTTAAACAGGGGAAGTTTAAATTAGATATAAGTGTGGAATACCAACTCACTCCTCTAATAGAGATAACAGAGTTTTACTGAGGGACAAAGTCAATAATGCAAAAGCAACAGCGCTGGGCGCGTGACTGTAGCCAGAGGCACACTGATTAGTATTTGTTACAGGATAATATATTTTCACTATTGCATTAGTCTGATTCGGAGAAATCTCCAGGAACTCGCCAACAAAGTTTTAAATTGACAAGCAGGTATGCTTTATTGCAGCACCGGGAGACACGGGGGATTGCTCCTCCAAGTGTGTCTCTGCCAAGCATCAACCAGGCTGTGATTATAATGTCCTTAAACATACACATTCATTAGATTATATACGTTGCATCATACTTTTTAGAGAAGGCCTCCTGTATGCATACAAAAATGTGGTAGTGGGCTTTTGGACACCTGGTGGTTATTTTTTCATCACTTTAAGATCGTTGTCATATCAGTAACCACCATGTGGTTCTGGCAAAGCTTATCTTAGTAATTTCCTTTTCTCTATAGTTGCTAACAAAGCCTAACATTCTTGAGGTTACTTATTTACAACCCTATTCTTCAATCAACCCCATTCAAGTCATATACATAATCATAATTCCAGCATATAGGCAGGGAATATTATAACTAGCTCCAGGAACTTATTATCATAAGTCTCCTCCTCTTGGCATCTGCACACTGCTCTCTGGTGACTGTGGGCAGGGGTCTTGAGGATGAAGTAAGCAGTATTCCTCTTGTGAGTAGGGGTCTTCAAGATGAAGTAAGCAGTCTTCCTCGCAGTGTACTTTTCACCTTTGGCACAGTTGGACACCCCACTAATCTCAGAACTAGCTGAAACCAGCCATATCTATAATTCTCCTGATAGTGGGCAAAGATTTAGAACAGTGTGACCTTCCTGCAAAATTTATTGCAGGACAGGAGTATGCAAAGCTAGCAGATGCTTGGGAGGCTCTGTCTCTAACTGATAAGTAGAAGGATGGTGTGAAATAACTCATTCATGTTTAGTGGGGCCGCTAAATCCTGTTATCTCACCACAGACTTACAACACAAACACTGGTCTTTATCTTTGACCTAAGTTAAGTTAAAAAGTACTTTAACTCATTTTTTCCAGGGACTAGCTTTTCTTATATCAAGCCCCCTCCCAGCCCCTTCTTTCTTAAACCTTTACAAATTCTTTTGCTGTGTGACTCCATTTTGCTCAAGAGTTCTGGCCATTTTCAACTTGTTGTCTAATCTTGTGCCCTTAGCGAGCTTTTTTTCCGTTATTGTGAACTCATACAGTTATATCCACATAGCAACACCTATGATTTGCGATAACCAATACATTTACGTGTTTATCACATTGGGCAACCCATTCCAGTCAAATGCTTTGCACAAGTCCAGGTAGATGACGTCAGACTTCTCTACCCCTGTCCATCAGTTCCATAGCCCCATCACAGACGGCCACCAAATTGGTCAGGCAAGATTTCCCCTTAGTGAAGCCATGCTGGCTGTCACCAACCACCTCATTGTTTTTCATGTGTCTTAGCATGCCTTCCAGGAGACTCTGCTCCAAGATTTTGCCAGGCACAGATGTGAGACTGACTGGTCTGTAATTCCCTGGGTCATCCATTTTCCCCTTCTTGAATATGGGGGTTATATTTCCCTTTTTCCAGTCATTGGGAACTTCACCTGACTGCCATGATTTTTCAAATATGATGGCCAGTGGCTTAGCAACTTCATGAAGTAAGTAGTGAAACCAGCCATATCACTAATTCTTCTGATAACTAGCAAAGATTTAGAACACTCTGAAATTCCTGCAAAATTTATTGCAGGATGGGTAGACAAGGAGTATCCCAGGCTAGCAGATGTTTGGGAGGCTCTGTCTCTAAACTAACTGATAAGTAGAAGGATGGTGTGAAATAACTCATTCATGTTTAGTGGGGCCACTAAATCCTGTTATCTCACCACAGACTTACAACACAAACACTGTTCTTTAAAGCTAAAGGTACTTTAGAAGACTAGTGTGAAACAATTTACTTATGTTTAGTGGGGCCACTAAATTCCACAGATTTGCAACATAAACAATGTTCTAATGTTCTCTTTCTACAACCTAAGTTAAGCTAAAAAGTACTTTATGTTTTCCAGGCACTAACTTTTCTTATACTGAGCCCCCCCCCCCTTCTTTTACCTTTTGCTGTGGTTTAAACCCAGCCAGCCATAAATCACACAGTCGCTCTCTCACTCCTGCCCTTTCTTTTCCTCCCCCTACTCCCGGAGGGACAGAGAGGAGAATCAAAAAGAATGCAACTCCCATGGGCTGAGATAAGAACAGTTTAGTAACTAAGGTATAACACAAATCACTACTGCTACCACCAATAATAATAATGATAAAGGAAATAACAAGGGAAGAGAATACAACACCTCACCACCCACCAACCAATAACTCACTCCCCCTCCAGACCAAGCACCAACCAATACCTAGTCCAACCCCGCAGAAAACTAGCCCTTCCGGGTAACTCTGTTACATCCTGGGCATGACATGCTGTGGTATGGAATACTTCTTTGGTCAGTTTGGGTCAGGTGTCCTGTCTCTGCTTCCTCCCGGCTTCCCCTCCTCCCTGGCAGAGCATGAGGCTCAGAAAGTCCTTGGCAATACCAAACATTTGAGCAGTAACTAAAAACATTGGTGTTATCAGCACCGTTCCCAGGCCGAAAGTCAAAAACACAGTGCTGCACCAGCTACTAAGAAGGAGAAAAAATGACTGCTACTGCTGAACCCAGGACACCTTTACAAATTCTTTCACTATGTGAATCCATTTTGCTCAAGAGTTCTGGCCATTTTTAACTTGTTGTCTAATCTTGTGTCTTTATCGAGCTTTGTTTCTGTTACTGTGAACTCATACAGTTATATCCACATAGCCACATGTATGATTTGCGAAAGCCAATACATTTATGTGCTTATCACATAATGAAGAAATTCTTTACTGTTAGGGTGGTGAGGCACTGGAATGGGTTGCCCAGGGAAGTTGCGAATGCTCCATCCCTGGTGGTGTTCAAGGCCAGGTTGGTTTAGTATGCAGTGTCCCTGCCCATGGCAGGGGGTTTGGAAGCAGATGAACTTAAGGTCCTTTCCAACCCTAACTATTCTATGGTTCTATGGTTCTGTGGTTCTATTCTAAATACCATGACTCAAACAGACACACTCTGAGAAGACAATGTCATCTCTGGATGAAAAATATATTCTGTGGTTAAAAAGACTATCTTCGTACAAACCATGAAACTAAGCTGGTGCAAACTGGTTCTGTAGTTAAACAGTAAGTTGGGGTACCACATGTCTGCCAGACAGTTATGAAATTGAACCATAAAAGGAGATAAATAAATAAGAGGAAGGGGTGTACAAAATTGAGTAAGGGGAGATGTAAGGCTGGAGAGTATGGAACTCTGTCTGGGGACAGGTGAGCAGTCCACAGAGAGTTTGTGGGCCAGGGTTAAAGGGAACATAGCTATGGGAGACATTACTGTGGGGATCTGTTACAGACCGCCTGATCAAGGAGAACCTGTGGATGAAGCACTCTATAGACAGATAGGAAAAGCCTCACGCTCGCATGCCCTTGTTCTCATGAGTGACTTCAACCACCCTGACATCTGGTACGGCCCGGCACAAGCAATCCAGGAGGTTCCTCGACTGTGTAGAAGACAACTTCCTTCTGCAAGTAATAGAGGAGCTGACAAGCAAAGGTGCCGTGCTTGACCTCGTGCTCACCAACAGGGAAGGGCTCGTTGGAAATGTGACGCTCCAGGGCAGCCTTGGATGCAGCGATCATGAAATGCTCGAATTTGAGATCCTCAGGACAGTGAGAAGAGCGTGCAGCAAGCTCACTGCCCTGGACTTCAGAAGAGCAGACTTTGGCCTCTTCAGGAACCTGCTTCGGAAGGTTCCATGGGATACAGCCCTAGAGGGCAGAGGGGCCTAAGACTGTTGGTTGATATTCAAGGATCACCTGCTGCAAGCTCAGGAGTGTTGCATCCCAACCAGAAGGAAGTGCAGCAGGAGGGCCAGGAGACCTCCTTGGATGGATAAGGAGCTCCTGAGGAAAATTCAATTGAAAAAAGAGGCTTATAATAAGTGGAAGCAAGGACAGGTGGCATGGGAAGAGTACAGGGATGCTGTCCGAGAAGCTAGGGACCAGGTTAGGAAAGCTAAGGCTCAGTTAGAATTAAACTTAGCTAGAGGTATTAAAGATAACAGGAAGGGATTCTACAGGTACATAGCAAATAAAAAACAGATGAGGGACAATGTGGGCCCTCTCCGGAAGCTCTCAGGAGAACTGCCTACACAGGATTTGGAGAAGGCTGAAGTTCTGAATGACTTCTTTGCTTCGGTCTTCACTGCCAAAGGCTCTGACTGCACCACCCAAGTCGTGGAAGGCAGATGCAGGGACTGTGAGAATGAAGACCTTGCGCCCACTGTAGGAGAGGAACTGGTTCGAGACCATCTTAAAAATCTGAATGTGCACAAGTCCATGGGTCCTGATGAGATCCATCCGCAGGTCCTGAAGGAGCTGGCAAATGAAGTTGCGAAGCTGCTGGCCATCATATTTGAGAAATCATGGCAGTCAGGTGAACTTCCCGATGACTGGAAAAAGGGAAATATAACCCCCATATTCAAGGAGGGGAAAATGGATGACCCAGGGAATTACAGACCAGTCTCACATCTGTGCCTGGCAAAATCTTGGAGCAGATTCTCCTGGAAGGCATGCTAAGGCACATGAAAATCAACAAGGTGCTTGGTGACAGCCAGCATGGCTTCACTAAGGGGAAATCCTGCCTGACCAATTTGGTGGCCTTCTATGATGGGGCTACAGATCTGATGGACAGGGGTAGAGCAGTTGATGTCATCTACCTGGACTTGTGCAAAGCATTCGACACTGTCCCACATGACATCCTTGTCTCTAAATTGGAGAGACATCAATTTGATGGATGGACCACTCAGTGGATAAAGAACTGGCTGGATGGCCGCACACAAAGAGTTGGGGTCAATGGCTCAACGTCCGGCTGGAGACCAGTAACGAGTGGTGTCCCTCAGGGATCAGTGTTGGGACCGGTCTTGTTTAACATCTTCGTCGCGGACATGGACAGTGGGATTGAGTGTGCCCTCAGCAAGTTTGCCGATGGCACCAAGCTGTGTGGATCGGTTGATACGCTGGAGGGAAGGAATGCCATCCAGAGGGACCTTGACACACTTGTGAGGTGGGTTGATGCCAACCTCATGAGGTTTAACCATGACAAGTGCAAGGTCCTACACTTGGGTCGGAGCAATCCCAGGCACAGCTACAGGTTGTGCAGAGAAGAGATTCAGAGCAGCCCTGCGCAGAAGGACTTGGGGGTGCTGGTCGATGAGAAAATGAACATGAGCAGGCAGTGTGCGCTTGCAGCCCAGAAAGCCAACCATATCCTGGGCTGCATCAAAAGGAGCATGACCAGCAGGTCGAAGGAGGTGATCCTGCCCCTCTACTCTGCTTTTGTGAGACCTCACCTGGAGTATTGTGTGCAGTTCTGGTGTCCTCAACATAAAAAGGACATGGAACTGTTGGAACAAGTCCAGAGAAGGGCCACGAGGATGATCAGGGGACTGGAGCACCTCCCTTATGAAGACAGGCTGAGGAAGTTGGAGCTGTTCAGCCTGGAGAAGAGAAGGCTGCGTGGAGACCTCATAGCAGCCTTCCAGTATCTGAAGGGGGCCTATAGGGATGCTGGAGAGGGACTCTTCATTAGGGACTGTAGTGACAGGAGAAGGGGTAATGGGTTAAAACTTAAACAGGGGAAGTTTAGGTTGGATATAAGAAGGAAATTCTTTCCTGTTAGGGTGGTGAGGCACTGGAATAGGTTGCCCAGGGAGGTTGTGAATGCTCCATCCCTGTCAGTGTTCAAGGCCAGGTTGGACGAGGCCTTGGGTGATATGATTTAGCGTAAGGTGTCCCTGCCCACGGCAGGGGGGTTGAAACTAGATGATCTTAAGGTCCTTTCCAACCCTAACTATTCTATGATTCTATGATTCTAACCAGAGGCGGGACAGTTAGCACGTAGATTACACGTCAGATAGGCTGTAAACCTTGGAGTACCCAACCAGTGGGGAAACAAGGGAGGGAACCTGTGGACGGGATGAGAAATGTAAATCAAAGTTCTGCTTTTGCTGGGTGTGCCTACTTGCTAGGACACCCGTTTTTGCACAAACTTTAATATTAGCTGCTTCACTGCTGTGTCTAACTGAGGCCTGCCTGAACCTAGAAGCCATTTCTCACAAGCTTCACTTTCAAGGAGCACTTGTCTTTCTGCAGCTCCATCTCCTGGGCCAGCTTCACAGACAGGATGCCCTCTGCCTTCAGCTCAGTGAGGTTTTCCTGGTGTTTGTACAGCAGGTGCTTCACCTTCTGCTTGTAAACCTAAAGACAACTCACAGACCGGGTGAGGTTCTTCAGCAGGAGACACCCAGAGCTGGGATATTGGCTAAGATGCTCTTGGCTCACATCCCTCCCAGATCCTCCTCCTCTTCCCCCTTCCCTCTCTTCCTCAGAGCTGCCCGAGTCTCACCCCAATCTTGGGGCACTCTCAGACTTCTCCCCTCCCACCTTGATCTCCACTTGATGCTGTGTTGCAGAATGACTCTAAGAGCAGGACCATAGAGCCCTGGAGGACTGTGCGAGCAAGGCAGGGGCTGGCCCCCACAGGTAACCGGAAACCGGACATGGGAGGAGAATGTGGAGGAAGCTGTGTGGGGCTAACCAATACTGTTGTGCCAAGGAGGAGTGGCTGAATACCATTCCTATATATATGTGAACTGCGTCACAAATAAAGTAGAAGTTTGCTTATCACCCATATTGGGTTGGCCTGTCTGCTTCTCCTCGCCGCTTACAATGCTGCTCCTCCATCTCCCAGTCCTTGTTGCACAGCTCCACTCTCTTCTCCTCCAGCTGCCAGCGGGTGATCTCCCAGAGGGTGTGCATCATGTCATGCTCCAGCTGGAAATAGCTGTGCTCTTCCTGTTCCCAGTCCAGCTCCTCCTGGAGATGCACAATGTGCTTCTCCAGCTGCAAAGGAGAGAGGAAGAGTCAAGTAGGGGGACATGGAGGCCTCAGAAAGGTACCTTTGCAAGACACCCATGGCAAGCCATGTTGCAAACCTGACAGGACACAGTGGCATTTACTTGGATGAAGAAGAGCAGGAAAAAAGGGGAGAAGCCCTGACCTACCCTGGGCTCGACAGAACCCATCAGTCTCTGGAAGAACAGTAACAAAAACTTATAGGCAGCCTGGGCTCAGCTATTCTATCTCGCAGTGTCCAGTAACACCATTCTCATGTGCCTAAATACTCCCGAAGCATATAATCAGACTCGTTTAGGTTGGAAAAGGCCTTTAAGATCATCAAGTCCAACCATTAGCCTGGCACTGGCAAGTCCACCACTAAACCATGTCCCTAAGTGCCACATTTCCACATCTTTTAAATATCTCCAGGGATGGTGACTCCACCACTTCCCTGGGCAGCCGGCTCCAGTGCTTGACAACCCTTTTGGGGAAGAAATTGTTCCTAATATCCAGTCTAAACATCCCCTGGTGCAGCTAGAGGCCATTACCTCTTGTCCTATCGCTTGTTACTTGGGAAGAGAAACTGATCCCACCTTGCTACAACTTCCTTTCAAGTAGTTGTAGAGAGCGATAAGGTCTCCTCCCCTCAGCCTCCTTTTCTTCAGGCTAAGCAACCCCAGTTCCCTCAGCTACTCCTCACAAAACCTGTGTTCCAGGCCCTTCACCAGCTTTGTTGACTTTCTCTGGACCCACTCCAGCACCACAGTTTCTTGTAGTGAGTGGCCCAGAACTGAACACAGGATTTGAGTTGTGGCCTTACCAGTACCGAGCACAGGGGGAGGGGGACAATCACCTCCCTAGTCCTGTAGGATGAGGTGGCTGCTCCTTCCAGGAACAGGGAGAACTGCCCCTACATAGCCCAGACAGGCATTAGGCAGCAAAAGAAACCCCATCTGCTTGTTTCCATCATGCTCAGCAACCCGTTGTCCCCAGAGACAGATGCTAAACAGGGGTCCTGAGCACAATGCCCTCATGCTCAAGGGTGGGCTGCAAGATGGAGGTTCTCTCATCTCCTCCTTGCTCATGCCCGTTGGGAATAAGGCATCAACCACTGCTGGACTTTTGCTCACATTCCCTTTTTTTCCAACATTCTTTTTGGGTGCCTAAGGAAAGACAGAAAAATCACAGTCACAGATTGGTTTGGGTTGGAAGGGACCTTAAAGCTCCTCCGGTTCCAGCCTCCTGCCACAGGCAGGGACACCTTCCACTAGACCAGGTTGTTCCAAGCCCCGTCCAACCTGGCCTTGAACACTGCCAGGGAGGGGGCAGACACAGCTTCTCTGGGCGCCCTGGGCCAGCACCTCAGCACCCTCACAGGGAAGAGCTTCTTCCTAAGATCTCAATCTCATCTCTGGCAGGTTAAAGCCATTCAGCCTTGTCCTGTCCCTACAGGCCCTTGTCAAAAGCCCCTCTTCAGATTTCCTGTAGTCCCTTTAGGCACTAAAAGCTGCTTTAAGGTCTCCCCCGAGCCTTCTCTTCTCCAGGCTGAAGGGCTGCCACCAGCCCACACCACTAAGCCCCTTCATGGCAGGGGCGTACGAGGAGAACAGCGGGGAGCGCCAGAGCCGGGGATAATTCTGAGGCCTCCGAGGCCCTCCCCAAGATCGGAGTGGAGCGGGCCAAGCCTCCCCTTCCCACATCCCCCGGCTCCAGGGGACCCTTCAGTAACGGGTCAGAACCCCTCATACACCAGCCGGTGCCGGTCCCGGTTCCCCTCTCACCATGACGGCTGCCACCGGCGCCACAGTCTCCAGGCAATGGTCGAACTGATCTCGCGACCCTGGACACACCCCCTAGCAACGCGGCACTCCGCTTTAGCAACGGCGGCGGGGCCTACTCCAGGCCCGGCCAGCGGGGTCTCCGCGGTGACCGGTTCCGGCACCCCTCCGCGCCCCTAGGCTCCGTGCTGCGCTGCGGCCCCCTACACCAGCCGCTGGGGCCTCCGCCGCACCCCTGCACCCTCGGTCTCCGTGTGCGTGTCCCGGGTGTCCTCCATACCCCCGATCCCTGCCGTGCCTCCCCCTTCGCCTCGTGTCCGCCCCTCCCGGTGTTCCTGGTCCCGGGTGAGCCTGTCCTCGCCCCTCACCCCCTCAACCCCCGCACCGCCCCCGGCACCGCCCCCGCTGTGGCGGGCAGGACCGTGAGGGCTGCGGGATAGCACCGGGCTCGCCCCGCCTAGCACCGGCCTATGGCGGCTCCGGGAGTGACCGGCACCGCAGGTGAGGCAGCCGGTGGGGGGCGGGTAACGGACCAGAGCGCTCACCACTGCGATCCCGGGGGCTCTGAGCCTGCAGCGGGCGGAAATGGGCCGGGCCCCGTGGAGCGGGAGTGCCGGGGTTCACGGGGAGATGTAGGGTGGAGGAAAAAGGGGTGTGTGTGCAAGACGGGGTATAACGGGGGGGGTGTATGCAGATGCAGGAGGGTGCGGGGGACTCTGGGGGGGTTATGTGGTGTGTGTGTAAGGAAAGTGCAGAGGTGCATGGGGGGAGTGTGTGCACCCGGGTGCAATAAACTGGGGGTACCCGTCCGCGGGGGGGGGGGAGCGGGGGGTGCTCAGGATAAGGACAGGGGGATGCAGGCAGAGTCTGGGATGGGGCTGTGGGGGTGCCCAGGGGACATGGGGGAGCAGTGGGGGGGCAGGAAAGGGTTTGGGGTGCTTGTGGCAGGCCAAGGCACGGGGGGGAGGGGGCCGGGCAGAGCCCCAGTGCAGGTGTGCCAGTGCTGTAGGAGGGACATGGAGGACTGGAGAGGTGCTTGGGGACAAGGTGGTGGCCATGCTGGTATTACATGGGGCTGTAGTGAGGCCCTGCATGGTAACACAGGTGGCTCCTGCACACAGCCATACTTCCCACATGTGCCCTGCACATGGCTGATCCATGGCCCTGGTCCTTGTGGCAGCCCCGGTCATGCCCTTCCAGAGCACTAGACCTTTGGCAGCTGGGCAATGCCACCGGGACTTGCACTGACCGGGAGCAGGGCTGCCACCGATGGGGTGACTAGAGCCATCTACTGCTAGACTCTGCAGTTTGACATGAGTCAGCAGAGTGGTAGTAGCAGTGAGGGAGCCCTGATATTGGCCCCACTTCCCCCCAAGGCAGCCAGTGAGCCCAGGCCAAAGTGGGGCAGCATAGCTGGTGTCCCAGTGTGACCATGCAGGCCTGTGGGGATTTCTGCAGCAGGGAGCAGTGCCCTGGTGGGTGGGGATGCAGGGGGCTGCTAGTGGCAGGGGGAACACACATGCTCCATAGGGTAACACCACCGTGTCACCCACTGAGGCTGGGTGGTAGGGTGGCAGGAGCAGGCAGCCCCTGTGACCACCTGGGAGCTCTTCCCAGTGTTGAAGTGGGGTGGGGACCCTGGTTTCTAGCTGGAGGGAAGGTGCTGACAGTGCAGGGTGCCTGGTTGGTCTGATTCGGAGAAAACTCCAGGGACAAACTTGCCAACAAAGTTTTCAAGTTGACAAGCAGGTATTCTTTATTGTGGCACCGGGAGACATGGGGGATAGCTCCTCCTAACGTGTATCGCCGTATTGCTACACAGGCCATCCTTATAGTCACTGGGCATACATACATATTCATGAGGCTACACATGAATTACATCATTTTCCAGAAAGTTTCCCGCATGCATACAAAAATGTGGTGGTGGTCTTTGAGAGTCATTTACTTCTTCCAACAATCTTCATCACTTCTGGCAGTCTTTGAAGCACCAGCTTAATTAACATTACAGACATAGCAATCATCCTGTCCTTCTACCTATCAGTTAGTTTAACTGCACCCATCCTGGACATCTGCTAGTCCCAGATACTCCCCATCCCCAGGTCCCATTTTTCTATTCTGTTTTTCTTACACTTTTTGTACTATGGTCTTAAGGACCTAAAACTACGTCAACTACCTTCAAGCACCTCAGTTATTTTCCATTACAAAGCCATCCAACTTGACCTTACTTAGAACTGATTGCGTTTTACGCTTTTGTGCCTCTTTGTATCAAATCCCCCCTTTTTCCGTCCTTCTACAAATTCTCTTGAAACATTTCATATACTATCATTACCATCTAGAGTCTTTTTGAAATAATTTCCTGTTTCTACTTGATTCTTGATTTCATTTTTTTCCAATCTTCATAATTTATCATAGATCATTTACAACACTAGAAGGAACATTGTATCATACCATAAGTAATAGATATTAAACCAATTAATATTAATATTCCTGCAACCAGTTGCCTCAACCAGGAGAGACTGGGTAACCATGAGGTTAACTTTATCCATATTTCTTCAAACCCCCAGGAGGTATCATCCTTGGCCATTTCATGAAATATTTTAGTTTGTTTCAAAATTTCCTCCAGATCTGTTTCAATTCTGCCACTTTGGTCTATATAGGAACAGCAACTTTCATTGATTATGGAACAAACCCCTCCTTGTGAAGCCAGTAACATTTCTAAAGCCATTTGGTTTTGTAATACCATTTTAGATAGGCTGGTTATCTCTTCTTGTTCCTCTTGGATTATATCAATAGTTTTACTTTCTATTTCCTCTATGGTTGCTGAGATATTTACAATTGCCTTCTCTAAATCACTTATTCCCAAAGATGGAATTAGCCATATCACAGAACTATGAAATGCGGTGTTGCATTCAGCAATAGGGTTAAACCCTCGCTTAATCCGTTTAGCAAAACTTCTAATCCAGGTCCCAGAAGAATACCTGTTGATAATAGTAAGATTGGGTATCATAGCACCTAAGGTGTTGTCGTGGTTTAAACCCAGTCAGGTAACTTGTTCACTCACTCCCAGTGAGTGGTGCCGAGCTGACAACAATCAAGGTCCGTGTCCGTCTCCCCCCCCCCCCGCACCAGGGCTCTCCCCTTCCCCGCTCCCGGAGGAACGGGGAGGAGGATCGAGAGAGTGCAACTCCTACGGGTTGAGACAAGAACAGTCCAGCAACAAATCACCACCGCTACTATCAGCTAAAACAATGATAAGGGAAAATAACAAGGGAAGAGAATACGATACCACCGGCCAAGAAAACGAGTTCCACCCGGAAGCTCCTGTCCTTCCGGGTAACTCCCAGTTACCCCCCACCCCGGGCATGACGTGCTGTGGTATGGAATACCTCCCCGGCTAGCCCGGGTCAGGCGCCCCGTCTCTGCTTCCTCACAGCTTCCCCTCCTCCCTGGCAGAGCATGAGCCTCACAGAGTCCTTGGTCAGGGTAAACATCACTTAGCAACAACCGACAACATCGGCTTCACCAACGCTGTTCTCCAACTAGAAGTCAAAACACAGCACTGCACCAGTTAACACAAAGGAAAAAACATGACTGCTACTGCTGAACCCAGGACATTATCCACCCCTTATTCCATACCATTCACGTCGTGCTCAGATCCCACATTTTCAATACACCATCGCTCTCCCACATATATACATCCATATACATACAGACCAAGAGGAAAAAATCATTTTCTTAGTGCATGGACCAATCCCTATAATGCTGCCGAGTCCATTCGGTCCATGATGTTCCAAGTTCATTCTCTGTTGGGATGATGGCTGGAGGGAAGTCAGGGCCAGTCGCTGGTGACCTGGAGACATCTAGTTGATGGGCTATAAAAGCATTACACAGCAGGCAACAGTATACAATTGAGTTCACTGGCTGTTTTCCCCTAAAATCAAATCCCCTTGAGGTATACATCGGACTTCCCCATCTTCCCGCATTACCCACCAAGTATATCCAGGTCCCTGAGCAAAAGCAATCCCACGAGTGGGTTTGCCTTTACCTGAAGCAGGAATAACCCAGACTGTCTTCCCCAGCAAATTCTTCATATGCACCACAGGAACTTTGTCCCCCTCTACAATATGTAAAACTTCTGACTGGGCTGGGCCAGCCCTGTTGGCAGATCCTCTGGTGTTGACCAACCAGGTGGCCTTTGGTAAATGTGTATCCCAATGCTTGAAAGTTCCCCCACCCATCGCTCTCAGTGTAGTTTTTAACAGCCCATTGTACCGTTCGATTTTCCCAGAGGCTGGTGCATGGTAGGGGATGTGATATACCCACTCAATGCCATGCTCTTTGGCCCAAATATCTATAAGGTTATTCCGGAAATGAGTCCCATTGTCTGATTCAATTCTCTCTGGGGTGCCGTGTCGCCACAAAATCTGTTTCTCAAGGCCCAGGATAGTGTTTCGGGCAGTGGCATGGGGCACAGCGTATGTTTCCAGCCACCCGGTGGTTGCTTCCACCATGGTAAGCACATGGCGCTTGCCTTGGCGGGTTGGTGGCAGTGTGATATAGTCAATCTGCCAGGCCTCCCCATATTTATACTTCAACCATCGTCCTCCATACCAAAGAGGCTTTAACCGCTTGGCTTGTTTAATTGCAGCACATGTTTCACACTCATGAATAACCTGGGCAATAGTGTCCATTGTTAAGTCCACCCCTCGGTCACGGGCCCATCTGTATGTCGCATCTCTGCCCTGATGGCCTGAAGTGTCATGGGCCCACCGGGCCAAAAATAATTCACCTTTATGTTGCCAATCTAAGTCCATCTGAGCCACTTCAATCTTAGCCACTTTATCCACTTGTTGGTTGTTCTGGTGTTCCTCAGTGGCCCGACTCTTGGGTACATGGGCATCTACATGACGTACCTTCACCACCAGGTTCTGCACCCGGGCAGCAATATCTTTCCACAGTGCAGCAGCCCAGATGGGTTTACCTCTGCGTTGCCAGTTGTTCTGCTTCCATTGCTTCAACCACCCCCACAGGGCATTTGCCACCATCCATGAGTCAGTATAGAGATAAAGTACTGGCCACTTTTCTCGTTCAGCAATGTCCAGGGCCAGCTGGATGGCTTTCACCTCGGCAAATTGACTCGATTCACCCTCTCCTTCAGCAGTTTCTGCAACTTGTCGTCCAGGACTCCATACAGCTGCCTTCCATCTCCGATGCTTTCCCACAATACGGCAAGAGCCATCAGTAAACAAGGCATACTGCTTTTCACTTTCTGACAGTTTATTATATGGTGGGGCCTCTTCAGCACGCACCACCTCCTCCTCTGGTGACATTCCGAAATCTTTGCCCTCTGGCCAGTCCATGATGACTTCTAGAATGCCTGGACGACTGGGATTTCCTATTCGAGTTCGTTGTGTAATTAGTGCAGCCCATTTACTCCATGTAGCATCAGTTGCATGATGTGTAGAGGAGACCCTGCCTTTGAACATCCAGCCCAGCACGGGCAGCCGGGGTGCCAGGAGGAGCTGTGCTTCAGTGCCAATCACTTCCGAAGCAGCTCGAACCCCTTCATAGGCTGCCAGTATCTCTTTCTCAGTTGGGGTATAGCTGGCCTCAGATCCTTTGTATCCCCGACTCCAAAAGCCGAGGGGTCGACCTCGAGTCTCCCCTGGAGCTTTCTGCCAGAGGCTCCAGGTAGGACCGTTCTCCCCAGCTGCAGTGTACAGCACATTTTTTACATCTGGCCCGGTCCGGACTGGTCCAAGGGCTACTGCATGAACTATCTCGCGTTTAATTTGCTCAAAGGCTTGTTGCTGCTCAGGGCCCCATTTAAAATCATTCTTCTTCCGGGTCACATGATAGAGAGGGCTTACAATCGACCTGTAATTTGGGATGTGCATTCTCCAGAACCCCACTGCACCCAAGAAAGCTTGCATTTCTTTCTTATTAGTTGGTGGAGACATTGCTGTTATCTTGTTGATCACATCTGTGGGGATCTGTCTACGTCCATCTTGCCATTTTATTCCCAAAAATTGAATCTCCTGTGCAGGTCCCTTGACCTTACTCCGTTTTATGGCAAAACCGGCTTTCAGCAGGATTTGGATTATTTTCCTCCCTTTCTCAAAGACTTCTTCCGCTGTATCGCCCCACACAATAATGTCATCAATGTATTGCAGGTGTTCTGGAGCTTGCCCCTGTTCCAGTGCAGTCTGGATCAGTCCATGGCAAATGGTAGGGCTGTGTTTCCACCCCAGGGGCAGTCGGTTCCAAGTGAACTGGACACCCCTCCAAGTAAAAGCAAACTGTGGCCTGCACTCTGCTGCCAAAGGAATGGAGAAAAATGCATTGGCAATATCAATCGTGGCATACCACTTGGCTGCCTTTGACTCTAGTTCATACTGAAGTTCTAGCATGTCCGGTACGGCAGCACTCAATGGTGGTGTGACTTCATTCAGGCCACGATAGTCTACTGTTAGTCTCCATTCTCCATTAGACTTTCGCACTGGCCATATGGGGCTATTGAAGGGTGAGCGGGTCCTGCTGATCACCCCCTGACTCTCCAGTCTACGGATCAGCTGATGGATGGGAATCAGGGAGTCTCGGTTGGTGCGATATTGCCGCCGGTGCACTGTTGTGGTCGCAATTGGCACTTGTTGTTCTTCAACTTTCAGCAACCCCACAGCAGAGGGATCTTCTGAGAGACCAGGCAAGGTGGACAGCTGCTCAATTTCCTCAGTCTCCAAAGCAGCAATACCAAAAGCCCACCGGTACCCTTTTGGGTCTTTGAAGTACCCTCTCTTGAGGTAGTCTATGCCGAGGATGCATGGAGCCTCTGGACCAGTCACAATAGGGTGCTTTTGCCACTCCCTCCCAGTCAGGCTGATTTCAGCCTCCAGCACAGTCAACTCTTGGGATCCTCCTGTTACTCCAGAAATATAGATGGGTTCCACCCCTTGACAGCTTGATGGCATCAGGGTACACTGTGCACCGGTATCTACTAGAGCCTTATACTTCTGTGGGACTGATGTGCCAGGCCATCTGATCCACACAGTCCAGTAAATCCGATTGTCCCCTACCTCCACCTGGCTGGAGGCAGGGCCCCTCTAATGGTCGTCACAGCATTGGACACTTAAGTCGTGTTGAAAGGGATTATTCTTCGTTATCACAGGAGCTGGAGTAAAATCAGCTCTTCCACTCCATCTGGGAAACTGCTCACCAGAGACTGAAGCCGTAGCTCTCATGGGACGATCAGTCTTGGCCCTTGCTCCCCTCTTCAGTTCACTCACCCGTTCCTCCAAAGCTGAAGTAGGTTTTCCATCCCACTTTGTCATGTCTTCTCCGTGATCCAGCAGGTAAAACCATAGGGTACCCCGTGGCGTATACCTTCTGTATCTCCTCTCTTGAATAATAGGACGTCTTTTGTTAATAGCTGAGACGTGTGTTGGTACACGTGAGGAGCTGGATAAATCAGATACATCGTCCCTCAATTTGTCGAGGTCCTGGGACAGTTTTTTCACAGCTGAGATGATGGAAGGAGTGAGATTGTCTTCGAACTCTCGGAGTTTATGAACCATTTCATCCACTGTTAGTGGTACTATGTCATTCCAGGTCACTGTTGCCAATGAATGGGCATATGATGACGGTGCATTCCGTGTAAGTTTTCGCCACATGGGTCGTGTACATTCAACTTCATCTGGATCTATAGGTGTATCCCCGTTATTTGGCTTGATGTGATAGATCATCTCTACGATGGCCGATTCCCTCAGAGACTGGATGCCTTTGTCTATAGTAGTCCACTTGGCCGAACGACTCCTAACATCGTCCTTGTACGGAAACCTTTCTTTCACAGCTGCCAAGAGCCGCCTCCAAAGGCTGAGGGACCTTTTCTCTCTTGCAATTGCTTTGTCAATTCCCCCTTCTCTAGCAAGTGATCCCAGCTGCTTGGCTTCTGTACCTTCTAGTTCGTGACCATCGGCCCCATTGTCCCAGCATCGGAGTAACCAGGTGATGATGTGCTCCCCTGGTTGCCGGGTAAAATCTTTTCGCATATTCCGCAGCTCGGTTGAGGTTCGAGGTCGAGAAGTTACCTCTTCTTCTTCTTCTTCGTCATGTGATGATGACTCCTGATCAGATTCTGGACCGGGTGGTGAATTCATTGGTTCTTCATCTCGCTTCACCCTTTTTGCCTCCTTTTTGCTTGTTCTCTTGCGTACAGGGGCAACCGATATTGGTACGAATTGGTCCTCTGGTTTGGCTGCAGTGATTATCACTGTGGTTTGAGTAGCGACTGTACTTGTTGCTGGGGGTGGTGTAGCTACCGTGCTTGGAGCTGGGGTAACCGCGCTGTCTGTTGCAGTTGAAGTTTGAGCAGCTGCTGTACTTGCCACTGGGGTAGCTGCGCAGTTCATTGCGGCCAAAGTTTGAGTAGCGACTGTCGCTTTGCCCTCAAATCCGCCGATATTCTTTTCCTTTTGAAGGTGCTGGATAGTGTTGAACAAGGCCCTGTAAGCATAGGCCAAGCCCCAGCACGTTGCCGTGATTTGTCCATCTCTGGTATGGCCAGAATGACCACACACCTCATTTAAGTGTTTTACTAATTCTTCTGGATTTTGCAGTTGTTCGGTAGTGAAATTCCAAAATACTGGAGGGGCCCACTGACCTAGATACTTGCCCATACTATCCCACACACCCTGCCACTCATGGCTGTCCAGCCTCTGGGAAAATCTCTCGGTCCTCCTACATCGTCGTTTGACCCCAGACAAGACCCAAACCTGAATCTGCTTAACTCTTGAAATCAGTAGTGGGCAAAACACACTCTGCATGCGTGTTAGCATGGTGATTCCCATCACCATCAGCAAACAAGTCTCAACAGCATTAAAAGGCCATTCAAAAAATTCAAAACTCTCAAATGTAAATGGTCTGGGGGGACGACTAGGAGGGTAAAAGGATGTCTCCTTCACAGGTTGAGCACCTGAGAAGGAGAAAAAAGATGTGTAATTGCTAAGCACCTCCATCATATACCTCCCAAAGTATAAAGGTGGTGACCACACTGGGAACATAAACCAGATCAGTTTCATGATCAATGATTCTATTGTATTACAAGTCATTACCATAAAGTACAATGGGATAAAAACCTTAGCCCAAGCCCCACACTTGAAAAACACTAATACAGCCAATACCGGATGGACGTAAGATATGGTATACTGAAACTGTGAGATCAAGAGGAAAAACCTTGAGAGCCAATAAATCAGCATTGTGACGAGTGACTATCAATCCAGTCAGATCTGTTCTTATCTCAACCCCTCGTGCCCCACGTTGGGCGCCAAAAAGAACTGTCGTGGTTTAAACCCAGTCAGGTAACTTGTTCACTCACTCCCAGTGAGTGGTGCCGAGCTGACAACAATCAAGGTCCGTGTCCGTCTCCCCCCCCCCCCTGCACCGGGGCTCTCCCCTTCCCCGCTCCCGGAGGAACGGGGAGGAGGATCGAGAGAGTGCAACTCCTACGGGTTGAGACAAGAACAGTCCAGCAACAAATCACCACCGCTACTATCAGCTAAAACAATGATAAGGGAAAATAACAAGGGAAGAGAATACGATACCACCGGCCAAGAAAACGAGTTCCACCCGGAAGCTCCTGTCCTTCCGGGTAACTCCCAGTTACCCCCCACCCCGGGCATGACGTGCTGTGGTATGGAATACCTCCCCGGCTAGCCCGGGTCAGGCGCCCCGTCTCTGCTTCCTCACAGCTTCCCCTCCTCCCTGGCAGAGCATGAGCCTCACAGAGTCCTTGGTCAGGGTAAACATCACTTAGCAACAACCGACAACATCGGCTTCACCAACGCTGTTCTCCAACTAGAAGTCAAAACACAGCACTGCACCAGTTAACACAAAGGAAAAAACATGACTGCTACTGCTGAACCCAGGACAGGTGTATGTCCCCTTCCATTTGGGGCGTAGGGTCTTATAAGCATTTTGTTCACATAACCAATACCATACTTTCCCTTTCAGGAACGGGCCACCACTGAACTATGATACCATCTATTTTAATAGTGTGATTGCAATTTGAATAGTGACCTACACCTGTGGCATTTAAACAAACAATCTCATACTCTGGTTCCTGGTGTAATACATCTTTGTACACAGGTATAATATTCTTTACCTAGATTAGGATTAACTATCCCAAATTGTAACCTTTCCCTCAGATGTAGATTGCTAGTGTTCACCCAAAAATTTGTCCATGAGATAGGGTTAGAAATTGGAATGCCAATTAATAGAAGGTCCAGATTTTCTCCTGATTTAGGCAACTGTGCACACACCCAACAGTCACTACGATTAACAACTTTAGAAACATTCTGCATTAATTTCATGTATAAGCTTTGGTCCCAAGCTGGTGCGCCAGTTATCATATGAGTCCAAAATATAACCGACGCAATTTCATACGTAAGGGTCTTGAAGGTTCAATCCGCCATGTCTTCTCTGGCTGTGGTGATTTCTTTATTCTTGATTAATGTATCCAAGCAGGTTGTTCTTTTATCTTCACTGCTGTAAAGGTGGTCAATAATATCTGGTATGGTCTGTTCCACTTCTCCTGTAGAGGATCTCCTGAAAAATTCTTAACATAAACCCAGTCTCCAGATCTGAAAGGGTGAATTGGATAATCCAAGCCTCTCACTCTTGCCCTAATATTCTCTTATTTATTTCTTCTAATTGTTTTCCAAGATTGACCAGAAACTGTTGGAGATAGCCTTCTCCCACTTCTTGAAGATTTTCTCCTTTAAACTGGGACTGATATGGTCTTCCATATAAAATTTCAAATGGGCTAACCTCTTCTTTCGACCGAGGTTTAGTTCAAATTATTAATAGAGCCAGTGGTAAGGCTTGGTACCAATATAAATTCATTTGCTGTCATATTTTACCAGTCTGTTGTTTAATAAGATGGTTCATCTTTTCTACTTGCCCACTGGAGTGAGGCCTTTATGGGACATGTAAGTTGCCCTAATTTTGCTAATTTTTTGTAACAATTTTGCACTGAAGTGTGAACCCCGGTCAGAAGAAATTGCCACTGGTACTCCAAAACAAGGTATTGTACCATTTAATAATGTTTTAATCACTTGTCTTGCATTATTTATCCTACAAGGGAATGCTTCTGGCCAGCCTGAAAAAGTATCCGTTAACACCAACAAATATCGATAACCCCTTTTTCTTGGTAATTCAGAAGCATCTATTTGCCACTGCTGTCCCAGATAACTTCCTCTCCCAATTGTCCCAATTTGATTTCCATTTTCAATTTTAGGATTATTCTTAAGACAGAGCTGACATTGTTTTGTCACTATTTGAACTGTGGTGTATAGATTCCTTCCTACAATTTGTTTGTCTAAATATTTATACAAAGAGTTACTACCCCAATGAGTTTTAGTATGTTCCTCCTGAACTAACTTCCAGAGTTGGTTATAGGGAATTACAATTCGCCCATCAGGTATCTGAACCCAACCCTCTTTATTTTCCTCTCCTTTGAGATCTCCAATCAATTTTCTATCCTCCTTTGAATTTAGATTAGGTTTAGATTTCTCAATTCTAAATTTGACATCAGGGATTAAGGACATGATTTTAGATTGTTCAGCTGCTTGTTTGGCTTCAAAACTGATCAAATTGTTTCTAATTTCCTGATGAGAGTCACCTTGTTGATGCCCTCGACAATACAAAATAGCTACTTCCTCAGGTAGCTGAACAGCTTCCAGTAGTCGCAGAATTTCTGTAGCATGTTTAATCTGTTTCCCTTGTATGTTCAAAAGTCCTCATTCTTTCCAGATGGCACCATGTGCATCTACCACACCAAATGCGTATTTAGAATCAGTCCAAATATTTATCCTTTTGTCTTTAGCCAATTCCAGGGCTCTCGTTCAGCGTCTTCCAGAGGTTTCTTTCAAATCTGGTCGGCTTGAATATACAGTCTCTATAGTGGCCAAGCAGTCATGTGTTAATAGTTCTGTTGGTTGTTCCTGCAAAATGATGCTGGATTGACAACATTAGTGACCACAATTTCTGTACCATCGTGTTGCACAAGGGTGGCCTGGTATTTTAAAAACCATGAAGGAGATAACCAGTGGGCTCCTTTCTGTTCAAGGACTGCTGATACAACATGGGACACTAGCACAGTAATCTTTTGTCCCAAGGTAAATTTGTGAGCCTCTTCAGTATTCATGACAACTGCCACCACAGCCCTTAGGCACCCGGGCCATCCTCTGCTCACTTCATCCAGCTGTTTTGAAAAATACACCACTGCCCTCTTACAGGGTCCTAGTTTCTGATTAAAGACCCCCAAAGCTATTCCCTGTTCTTCACAGGAATATAGCCAAAAGGATTTAGTCACATCCAGAAGTCTGCATCCAGAGCTGCACCTCTCATTAGCTCTGTTTTTAGATTTCTAAAAGCCCCCTCTGCTGAATCAGTCCATTCCAAAGAGGGAGGATTTTCTTTTAACAGTTCATATAGTGGTCTTACGAGAACACCATAACCATGGATCCAAAGTCTGCACGATACAGTCATTTCCAGGAACATCTGGAACTCCTTGATGGTTGATGATCATGGAGTTTGACAAATAGCTTCTTTTCCAGCAGTTCCAAGTGGGTGGTTTCCATGATTCTAGTTCCAGTGCTAACTGATTTCCAAAAATCGTTGGACTGTTTTTAAACCCTTGAGGTAATACCAGCCAAGATAATTGGGTTTTTCTTCCCATGTCAGGATTTTCCCATTCAAAAGCAAATAAATTATGGGTTTTTTTGGCCAATGGTAAGCAAAAGAAAGAGTCCTTTAAATCCAAGATGGCAAACCATTTCTGATTATTATTCAATTTAGTCAATAAGTCATACGAATTAGCTACTACTGGATGAATATCCTCCATAATTTTGTTGATTGCTCTGAGATCTTGAACCAATCTGCAACTTTTCCCATCATATTTCTTTACTGTCCAGATAGGAGGATTATGTTCCAATTCACATTCAATTAATAATCTATATTTTAAAATTTAACAATGATTTATATGATTCCCTTTGATCTTCTAATTTTAAGGGATATTGTTTTATTCTAATTGGGCAGGCCCCCCTTTTATTTCCACTTTAACAGGCAAAGCATTTTTTTTCCTTACCTGGAACTTCAGATGCCCATACTCCCACATATACCTGATTAAGGATTTCTTCTATTTCAGGGAGGTCCTCCTTTTTGCTTTTCTGCTGAATTAAATATAAACTCAAAACTGCAATTAATTGACCATTTTTAACTCTAAATTCCATTTTGCCTTCTTTACATGTTGCTTCTCACCCTAATAAAGATTTTGGAGAATTTGGCATGCATAAAAATTTATGCATTCCTATTTGTTTTCCCAATTTGTACTTTAAAGGTTTCAGAAAAAATGCCTCTTTTTATTTTTTTTCTCTTGGTGGCCAGTAGCTCCCATATCTGTAACAAATTCTTTTCCCTCTGATTTAACACCAAATAAGTTGCTCCTGTATCCACTAAAATTCCTCTTTATTTCCTCTAGTCCCTAGTTTTGATTTAACCAGTGGATCTGCTATGGTTGATTCCCCAGTTCCCTGTCAGTCTAGTTCCAATTCAGTCACCGGAGACACCCCATGGCACTCCCCATCCCCCAGGGCAGTCTCACTTCCAATGTCCAAACTCCCCACAGCAGGCACACCGATCTGGTTCCACAGAAGAACCCATGCCCCCACCTCCACCTGATATCTGCTAGTCCTGATACTTCCCCAATAGATGTTTACACCAGCTTAATGGGTTCATTAACACCACAAACATAGCAATCATCCTGTCCTTCTACCTATCAGTTAATTTAACTGCGCCCATCCTGGACATCTGCTAGTCCCAGATACTCCCCATCCCCAGGTCCCATTTTTCTATTCTGTTTTTCTTACACTTTTTGTACTAAGGTCTTAAGGACCTAAAACTATGTCAGCTTCCTTCAAGCACCTCAGTTATTTTCCATTACAAAGCCATCCAACTTGACCTTACTTAGAACTGATTACATTTTATGCTTTTGTGCCTCCTTGTCTCAGGTCCCACCTCATGGGGGGAGCCAGTGTCAAGGTGCAAGCATCCTGCAGCTCTGTGTGCCAGGAACGGGATCCAAATGCCCCCATAACATCCCTTTCCCCACCCCAGGTCCTTTGGGTTGGGGGAATTTCTGTCCCCTGCCCTGCTGTCTCCATCCTGAGGGGACAAGGAGATACCTAGCCCACAGTGAGTCTGTCCCTGTGCTGGCTTACCTGGCAGCGCAGCGATGGTAGGGCCCCGTGGCACATGGTGCCGGGGCACAGCTGGGTCCTGCTCCAGCACTGACCTCAGGTGGGCTGGGGGACTGGGTGTTGCTCCAGTGGGCACACGAGGTATCCTGACACCATTGGTGTCCCTCAGCATGCCACCACCACTGGCAGACAAGCTGCCCTTTGCATGGGCTCCAGCACAGGCCATGTTTTTGTCTGTCAGACACAAAGGGGCTGCATGGGACAGGGGGTGTGGGGCTGCAGTTTCCAGCACAAGGCTCTGGGCAGTTCTGCCCATCCCACCAAGCCCTCCCGGGAGTCTTGCTGCCCCCTAAACTAGACTGCCCACGGGGGCTGGTGGGACCCTGGGATGGAGATGCTGTCACCAACACGGCATGTGCTGGTATTGCAGAGTTTGGCAAGGAGATGCTGGTCCCGGCGCACCCAGCGGGGACCCCCACCCATGGGCCAACCCAGCAGCCCCCCGGAGCCCCTGTTGAGGAGCAGGGTGGCATCCCCATCCCCATCCCCGGCCTGCTGCAGGTCACCGAGTGCAGACGTGAGTACAGCCCTGCCTGTCCCCTGCCATACTGACTGCCCCTAGGGTCTCCCACCAGCCCCTGAGGTTCCCTGCCAGCCCGTGCCTGTCTCTGAGGTCCCTTGCCAGCTTCTGGGATCCCCTGCCTGCTTTTAGTATCTCCTGCCAGCTCCTGGGATCCCCTGCCTGCCCTCGGCATCCCTTGCCTGCCCCTGAGGTTTGCCAGCCCATGTGGCCCCTGCCTGCCCCAGTCGGTCATCTTCCCCCACCGACCCCCCATATCTTCCCTGAGCACCAGCCCCCCCTACCCCCTCGGGTGCCCCCCCCAGCGCCTCCAGCCCCTCTCCGTGGCGCCGGGCTGAGCAGCGGGCGGCTCCCGGAGCGCGGCCGCCGCCCGCAGAGCCGCTGAGCAGCGTCTCCTCGTTGGAGGTGCACTTCGACCTGCTGGACCTGACTGAGCTGACCGACATGTCGGACCAGGAGCTGGCCGAGGTTTTCGTCGACTCCGACGAGGAGAACACGGCCAGGGAAGCGCCCGGCGGTGAGCGAGGGACCGGTCCCGGTCCCGACCCTCCCAGTCCGCCGACCCTGACCCACCTGTCTGTCCCGCAGGGTTGCAACCGCAGGGGGCGCCGCGGGCCGGGTATCTGCACTCGCCCTCCTGGACCCGGGCGTGGGAGCAGGGCCGGGAAAAGAAGCATCTCAGCGACCAGGAGCTGCCGCCGGGACCTCCAGATGCCTTTCTGCCCACTGACCGGCCGCGGGATCCCTAGGGGCGGACCCGGCGGTACCGACCACTTCCTTCCGGCACCGCTGGAGCCTGCCCTGGGGACTGGCACCGCGGGTCGGCCGCTGTGAGACGCGACCGGCAGCTCCGCTGGGGGAGCCGGTGGACCAGAGCCCGCACACCCCACCCCCGGAGCTGCCCGCAGCCTAGCATGGCCGGTGTCTGCCCGGTTCTCACGTAGCAGTGCTGTGTTCCAGTAAAACCGAGCGACCCACCACCGCCGCGCCTCTGCCCGTCTCCATCGCCGCTGGGGAGGGACACAGGGCTCCCCTCGGGCCCAGGAGCGCCGGGAGGGCGCGGAGCCGGCCCTGTGAGGGGAGAGAAAAGGGAGCCCGGCTGGTACAGGTGCAGCGCTGCTTTGGCCCCCGCCGACAGCAGAGCGGGACACCGCGACGTCGCGGCCCATTTGGCAGAGCTGGGGGGGGAAGGACACGACACTGGAGTCCCAGTCCCACTGTGCCAAAGCAGGGACACGAGTGATGGGTTACACAGAGGCTCATTAATGCTACAGGAAACCCGGTGGGGGAACCGGGTGTTGGCCCCCAGACTCAGCAGTGTTATTCCAGTAGTGCATGTGTGTGGAAGGGGGAGTTCCCCCAGCTCCCGCCACCCTGCCCAGCCCGCGGGAGATCAGCTCGGGTCTGTCCTGGTGCAGCATTGGCTCCAGCTCAGCTGGTAACACGGGCCCATGCTGCATGGGTGCAGGCAGGGCAGGAGTACCATACCCTGCTGCCTGCACCCACCTCTGTGCTCCAGGCATGGCCACTGCAGGTGGGATCAGTGTAGGGACAGCAGGAGCTGCTGTGGGTCATTACCGGGATCCCAGTCCCCCTCACCCCCGGGGCTCACCCAGTTCCCAGGGAGCAGCTGGGGTCTGGCAGCAACCCCCCCCCCCCATCCCATCTCATCCCTCAGGGCCCCATAGACAGAGGGTCCAGCAGGAGTAAAGAGTCACCCTGGTCCCCAGGCAGCCATGGGGTGCCCATGTCTGTCCCAGGGCACCATGGGGTGGATGTGGGGCCTGTCCCCACTCCACCCCCCCCCCCCATCAGGGCTCTGCCTCCATGCTGGAGTCCTGAAAGAGGGTCTGCTTGTGCAGGGTGTGGAGTTGTTGTAGTAGCAGTCCCTGCAGGGAGGGGACAGCACCGATCACCCCCACACTGGCCCTTGCGTGTCCCCCCACCCCAGTGCGGCCATCCTGGTATGTGCCATACCTGTGGAAGATGGTGGAGCAGTTGGTGCAGAATGAGGCATGGCTGATGAAGGGGAAGAGAACATTGTCCTCCTTGCAGAGCTCACAGATTAAGCCTTTCACCTGGCAGCACTGGGACAGGAGCAGAGGGTACCAAAGGTGCGCTAAGGGGACCCTGCCAGCCCCCCCATGGTGCTGACCCCATGGCACCAGCTCACCTCACAGTCTAACTTGATGTGCTTGGCAAAGAAGGTGTGGATCTCAGTGAGGGAGCAGCTCAGGTGCCCAGCCTCAGCATCAGTCAGGTCCTGCAGTGAGTATGTCTCATCATTCTCCAAAGTGCTGCCAGTCCTGCAGCCAGACAGCCTGTCACTGCTGTGCCTGTCACCCCTGTGCCCATCACTGCTACATCAGGCCCTGGACCCCCAACTCAGTCCTGTCCCCTGGGGCTGATCTGCAGCAGCAGCTGTAACTCCATCACCTCCTTTCAGGTGATAAAGTAGGGCTTCATGAGCAGGATGTCCTGGTGCAGCTTCTATGGGGGGACAGGACAAGATGGAATGGGACCAAGACATAAAAGGGTGGTGGCAGGGGTAGGATGGAGACAGGTACAGGGATGAGATGGATAGGGTGTGGGAATGGGACAGGATGAGGATGGTGATAGGGATATGATGGGGACAAGTCAAGCTGGGTCAAATTCAGCCCTGTAGCAGTTTGGCCACCCTCTTCCCTGACCCCCACTCCTGCCCTGATCCCCCTTTGTGGGATCCAGTGGGTGCTGCCAGGGTCCCCCTCTCCCTCCTGCTCACACCATGCTCCATCTGCTGTGCTGCCTGCAGCTGCCCACCCTGCCAGCTCCAGCCCTGCAGGATGGGATCCCCCCTGTGCCTGCACCCTCCAACACTCACCTGGGTCTCCACCAGCTCTTCCACACAGTTGAAGAGCAGTGGGTTGATCTCCCGCAGCTTCAGCACAGGCCAGGACACCATCAGCACCAGGTACCACATGCTGCAGCGTGACACCTGCCCACCTGTGACCACTGTCACCCCATAGCCACTGGGCCCCATTGCCAGGGACACAGCCCTGGGGATACGCCCCCCCCCCAAGTGACCTTTACCCAGGGACATGGCCCCCAGGGACCCCCATGACCAGGGATGTGGGTCCCCCAGGTGACCTCTACCCAGGGACACAGCACCCCCAAGCCCCCAACCAGGGCACCTTGTGGGGCTCAAAGTCCCAGTTATGAATAGCATGGGCAGGCATGATGGCCAGGTTGTTCCAGTGGCAGCTGCTGCAATAGGAGAGGTTGGTGTAATTGCACTGCTGGGCCTTGCTGGGCACCCCCCCGGGGTGGCACGTGCCAGCACACACATTGGCACACATACTGGCACCATGCCACACCCTGCTCACCCCACACCATGTCCCCAATGGACATGTGATATGCGGATAGACTCCACAACTTGTTAAAAGTTGTAAAGTAGGTATGCTTTTTATTCAGCACTGAGACGCATGGGGATAATTCTTCAAAGTCATGCGTACCTCAGGGTTGTTTCCCTCTACATTTATTCTCTAAAGTTATATATATTAATAAGGTTGCACAATACGCCTATACATATTCATGTCCTATCCCCGCTTTGTATTATAATGAGCTACAAGGTCCTTTGCACCGCGCATCAGTACACTGGTTAACCCTGTATCACATACAGCATGCAGTAATGTTAGCGTCGAGACAAACACATAACCACTGGGATGGTTATATGAGGTGCTTTATTGAGGCGCCGGGAACCAGGGCTACGCACCCAAATCTGGTTCCGACTCCCGTCACATCACGTTCGCAATTTATACGCTAAAAATTTCGTAACTAATACATATTCAACACAGATTACATCATTTACTAATACATATACATCAAGGATTGCTACATCAGTCTATTACGACATCAGCCTCTTTTGCGCTTGCGCAGCCCCCTCTGGTGGTCGCCCTGATGAAGTAAGGAGTCTTCCTCAGTGTCGTGGTTTAAACCCAGTCAGGTAACTTGTTCACTCACTCCCAGTGAGTGGTGCCGAGCTGACAACAATCGAGGTCCGTGACCGTCCCCCCCCCCCCGCAACCGCACCGGGGCTCTCCCCTTCCCCGCTCCCGGAGGAACGGGCAGGAGGATCGAGAGAGTGCAACTCCTACGGGTTGAGACAAGAACAGTCCAGCAACAAATCACCACCGCTACTATCAGCTAAAACAATGATAAGGGAAAATAACAAGGGAAGAGAATACGATACCACCGGCCAAGAAAATGAGTTCCACCCGGAAGCCCCTGTCCTTCTGGGTAACTCCCAGTTACCCCCCCACCCCGGGCATGACGTGCTGTGGTATGGAATACCTCCCCGGCTAGCCCGGGTCAGGCGCCCCGTCTCTGCTTCCTCACAGCTTCCCCTCCTCCCTGGCAGAGCATGAGCCTCACAGAGTCGTTGGTCAGGGTAAACATCACTTAGCAACAACCGAAAACATCGGCTTCACCAACACTGTTCTCAAGCTAGAAGTCAAAACACAGCACTGCACCAGTTAACACAAAGGAAAAACATGACTGCTACTGCTGAACCCAGGACACTCAGGTTGTCCTCTTCACCTTTTCCCTACTTGGCTAGGTCCCAATCTTCTTGTGGACGTTAGCATTCTCTTATCTTCACCCGGATGCTTCTGGTATGCCCTTTTTGGCTATCTTAAACTTAGGTTCTGCTTGGGTAGAGTTTTACAATATTGTCGTGGTTTAAACCCAGTCAGGTAACTTGTTCACTCACTCCCAGTGAGTGGTGCCGAGCTGACAACAATCAAGGTCCGTGTCCGTTCCCCCCCCCCCGGCACTGGGGCTCTCCCCTTCCCCGCTCCCGGAGGAACGGGGAGGAGGATCGAGAGAGTGCAACTCCTACGGGTTGAGACAAGAACAGTCCAGCAACAAATCACCACCGCTACTATCAGCTAAAAACAATGATAAGGGAAAATAACAAGGGAAGAGAATACAATACCACCGGCCAAGAAAACGAGTTCCACCCGGAAGCTCCTGTCCTTCCGGGTAACTCGCAGTTACCCCCCACCCCGGGCATGACGTGCTGTGGTATGGAATACCTCCCCGGCTAGCCCGGGTCAGGCGCCCCGTCTCTGCTTCCTCACAGCTTCCCCTCCTCCCTGGCAGAGCATGAGCCTCACAGAGTCCTTGGTCAGGGTAAACATCACTTAGCAACAACCGACAACATCGGCTTCACCAACACTGTTCTCAAACTAGAAGTCAAAACACAGCACTGCACCAGTTAACACAAAGGAAAAAACATGACTGCTACTGCTGAACCCAGGACATTATCCACCCCTTATTCCATACCATTCACGTCGTGCTCAGATCCCACATTTTCAATACACCATCGCTCTCCCACATATATACATTCATATACATACAGACCAAGAGGAAAAAATCATTTTCTTAGTGCATGGACCAATCCCTATAATGCTGCCGAGTCCATTCGGTCCATGATGTTCCAAGTTCATTCTCTGTTGGGATGATGGCTGGAGGGAAGTCAGGGCCAGTCGCTGGTGACCTGGAGACATCTAGTTGATGGGCTATAAAAGCATTACACAGCAGGCAACAGCATACAATTGAGTTCACTGGCTGTTTTCCCCTAAAATCAAATCCCCTTGAGGTATACATCGGACTTCCCCATCTTCCCGCATAACCCACAAAGTATATCCAGGTCCCTGAGCAAAAGCAATCCCACGAGTGGGTTTGCCTTTACCTGAAGCAGGAATAACCCAGACTGTCTTCCCCAGCAAATTCTTCATATGCACCACAGGAACTTTGTCCCCCTCTACAATATGTAAAAGTTCTGACTGGGCTGGGCCAGCCCTATTGGCAGATCCTCTGGTGTTGACCAACCAGGTGGCCTTTGGTAAATGTGTATCCCAATGCTTGAAAGTTCCCCCACCCATCGCTCTCAGTGTAGTTTTTAACAGCCCATTGTAGGGTTCGATTTTTCCAGAGGCTGGTGCATGGTAGGGGATGTGATATACCCACTCAATGCCATGCTCTTTGGCCCAAATATCTATAAGGTTATTCCGGAAATGAGTCCCATTGTCTGACTCAATTCTCTCTGGGGTGCCGTGTCGCCACAAAATCTGTTTCTCAAGGCCCAGGATAGTGTTCCGGGCAGTGGCATGGGGCACAGCGTATGTTTCCAGCCACCCGGTGGTTGCTTCCACCATGGTAAGCACATGGCGCTTGCCTTGGCGGGTTGGTGGCAGGGTGATATAGTCAATCTGCCAGGCCTCCCCATATTTATACTTCAACCATCGTCCTCCATACCAAAGAGGCTTTAACCGCTTGGCTTGTTTAATTGCAGCACATGTTTCACACTCATGAATAACCTGGGCAATAGTGTCCATTGTTAAGTCCACCCCTCGGTCACGGGCCCATCTATATGTTGCATCTCTGCCCTGATGGCCTGAAGTGTCATGGGCCCACCGGGCCAAAAATAATTCACCTTTATGTTGCCAATCTAAGTCCATCTGAGCCACTTCAATCTTAGCGGCTTTATCCACTTGTTGGTTGCTCTGGTGTTCCTCAGTGGCCCGACTCTTGGGTACATGGGCATCTACATGACGTACCTTCACCACCAGGTTCTGCACCCGGGCAGCAATATCTTTCCACAGTGCAGCAGCCCAGATGGGTTTACCTCTGCGTTGCCAGTTGCTCTGCTTCCATTGCTTCAACCACCCCCACAGGGCATTTGCCACCATCCATGAGTCAGTATAGAGATAAAGTACTGGCCACTTTTCTCGTTCAGCAATGTCCAGGGCCAGTTGGATGGCTTTCACCTCGGCAAATTGACTCGATTCACCCTCTCCTTCAGCAGTTTCTGCAACTTGTCGTCCAGGACTCCATACAGCTGCCTTCCATCTCCGCTGCTTTCCCACAATACGGCAAGAGCCATCAGTAAACAAGGCATACTGCTTTTCACTTTCTGACAGTTTATTATATGGTGGGGCCTCTTCAGCACGCACCACCTCCTCCTCTGGTGACATTCCGAAATCTTTGCCCTCTGGCCAGTCCATGATGACTTCTAGAATGCCTGGACGACTGGGATTTCCTATTCGAGTTCGTTGTGTAATTAGTGCAGCCCATTTACTCCATGTAGCATCAGTTGCATGATGTGTAGAGGAGACCCTGCCTTTGAACATCCAGCCCAGCACGGGCAGCCGGGGTGCCAGGAGGAGCTGTGCTTCAGTGCCAATCACTTCCGAAGCAGCTCGAACCCCTTCATACGCTGCCAGTATCTCTTTCTCAGTTGGGGTATAGCTGGCCTCAGATCCTTTGTATCCCCGACTCCAAAAGCCGAGGGGTCAACCTCGAGTCTCCCCTGGAGCTTTCTGCCAGAGGCTCCAGGTAGGACCGTTCTCCCCAGCTGCAGTGTACAGCACATTTTTTACATCTGGCCCGGTCCGGACTGGTCCAAGGGCTACTGCATGAACTATCTCGCGTTTAATTTGCTCAAAGGCTTGTTGCTGCTCAGGGCCCCATTTAAAATCATTCTTCTTCCGGGTCACATGATAGAGAGGGCTTACAATCGAACTGTAATTTGGGATGTGCATTCTCCAGAACCCCACTGCACCCAAGAAAGCTTGCGTTTCTTTCTTATTAGTTGGTGGAGACATTGCTGTTATCTTGTTGATCACATCTGTGGGGATCTGTCTACGTCCATCTTGCCATTTTATTCCCAAAAATTGAATCTCTTGTGCAGGTCCCTTGACCTTACTCCGTTTTATGGCAAAACCGGCTTTCAGCAGGATTTGGATTATTTTCCTCCCTTTCTCAAAGACTTCTTCCGCTGTATCGCCCCACACAATAATGCCATCAATGTATTGCAGGTGTTCTGGAGCTTGCCCCTGTTCCAGTGCAGTCTGGATCAGTCCATGGCAAATGGTAGGGCTGTGTTTCCACCCCTGGGGCAGTCGGTTCCAAGTGAACTGGACACCCCTCCAAGTAAAAGCAATGGATGGAAGGAGTGAGATTGTCTTCGAACTCTCGGAGTTTATGAACCATTTCATCCACTGTTAGTGGTACTATGTCATTCCAGGTCACTGTTGCCAATGAATGGGCATATGATGATGGTGCATTCCGTGTAAGTTTTCGCCACATGGGTCGTGTACATTCAACTTCATCTGGATCTATAGGTGTATCCCCGTTATTCGGCTTGATGTGATAGATCATCTCTACGATGGCCGATTCCCTCAGAGACTGGATGCCTTTGTCTATAGTAGTCCACTTGGCCGAACGACTCGTAACATCGTCCTTGTACGGAAACCTTTCTTTCACAGCTGCCAAGAGCCTCCTCCAAAGGCTGAGGGACTTTTTCTCTCTTGCAATTGCTTTGTCAATTCCCCCTTCTCTAGCAAGTGATCCCAGCTGCTTGTCTTCTGTACCTTCTAGTTCGTGACCATCGGCCCCATTGTCCCAGCATCGGAGTAACCAGGTGATGATGTGCTCCCCTGGTTGCCGGGTAAAATCTTTTCGCATATTCCGCAGCTCGGTTGAGGTCCGAGGTCGAGAAGTTACCTCTTCTTCTTCTTCTTCGTCATGTGATGATGACTCCTGATCAGATTCTGGGCCGGGTGGTGAATTCATTGGTTCTTCATCTCGCTTCACCCTTTTTGCCTCCTTTTTGCTTGTTCTCTTGCGTACAGGGGCAACCGATATTGGTATGAATTGGTCCTCTGGTTTGGCTGCAGTGATTATCACTGTGGTTTGAGTAGCGACTGTACTTGTTGCTGGGGGTGGTGTAGCTACCGTGCTTGGAGCTGGGGTAACCGCGCTGTCTGTTGCAGTTGAAGTTTGAGCAGCTGCTGTACTTGCCACTGGGGTAGCTGCGCAGTTCATTGCAGCCAAAGTTTGAGTAGCGACTGTCGCTTTGCCCTCAAATCCGCCGATATTCTTTTCTTTTTGAAGGTGCTGGATAGTGTTGAACAAGGCCCTGTAAGCATAGGCCAAGCCCCAGCACGTTGCCGTGATTTGTCCATCTCTGGTATGGCCAGAATGACCACACACCTCATTTAAGTGTTTTACTAATTCTTCTGGATTTTGCAGTTGTTCGGTAGTGAAATTCCAAAATACTGGAGGGGCCCACTGACCTAGATACTTGCCCATACTATCCCACACACCCTGCCACTCATGGCTGTCCAGCCTCTGGGAAAATCTCTCGGTCCTCCTACATCGTCGTTTGACCCCAGACAAGACCCAAACCTGAATCTGCTTAACTCTTGAAATCAGTAGTGGGCAAAACACACTCTGCATGCGTGTTAGCATGGTGATTCCCATCACCATCAGCAAACAAGTCTCAACAGCATTAAAAGGCCATTCAAAAAATTCAAAACTCTCAAATGTAAATGGTCTGGGGGGACGACTAGGAGGGTAAAAGGATGTCTCCTTCACAGGTTGAGCACCTGAGAAGGAGAAAAAAGATGTGTAATTGCTAAGCACCTCCATCATATACCTCCCAAAGTATAAAGGTGGTGACCACACTGGGAACATAAACCAGATCAGTTTCATGATCAATGATTCTATTGTATTACAAGTCATTACCATAAAGTACAATGGGATAAAAACCTTAGCCCAAGCCCCACACTTGAAAAACACTAATACAGCCAATACCGGATGGACGTAAGATATGGTATACTGAAACTGTGAGATCAAGAGGAAAAACCTTGAGAGCCAATAAATCAGCATTGTGACGAGTGACTATCAATCCAGTCAGATCTGTTCTTATCTCAACCCTTCGTGCCCCACGTTGGGCGCCAAAAAAGAACTGTCGTGGTTTAAACCCAGTCAGGTAACTTGTTCACTCACTCCCAGTGAGTGGTGCCGAGCTGACAACAATCAAGGTCCGTGTCCGTCTCCCCCCCCCCTGCACTGGGGCCCTCCCCTTCCCCGCTCCCGGAGGAACGGGGAGGAGGATCGAGAGAGTGCAACTCCTACGGGTTGAGACAAGAACAGTCCAGCAACAAATCACCACTGCTACTATCAGCTAAAAACAATGATAAGGGAAAATAACAAGGGAAGAGAATACGATACCACTGGCCAAGAAAACGAGTTCCACCCGGAAGCTCCTGTCCTTCCGGGTAACTCCCAGTTACCCCCCACCCCGGGCATGACGTGCTGTGGTATGGAATACCTCCCCGGCTAGCCCGGGTCAGGCGCCCCGTCTCTGCTTCCTCACAGCTTCCCCTCCTCCCTGGCAGAGCATGAGCCTCACAGAGTCCTTGGTCAGGGTAAACATCACTTAGCAACAACCGACAACATCGGCTTCACCAACACTGTTCTCAAACTAGAAGTCAAAACACAGCACTGCACCAGTTAACACAAAGGAAAAAACATGACTGCTACTGCTGAACCCAGGACAAATATATACACCCATACTCCCCTCACCATATACAGTTATGTTAGCTCTTGCTACCAAGACTACCATTGTAACATTTAGTTATAGAGCAACTATGATACAAAACTGCAAAGTTACAACGTCTTCTAATATACAAAGCCTCACTATTGATTTATAAATTTCGCAAATATAATCATTTTACTATTTTATATGATTATTTTATTGTAAAAACTTCACCCTCTCTAACAGTAGGGCCCCAACATCACCTTCCTATGCACTGTGGATTTCCTCAGTCCCGCACAGCCCAGACCTCACCCCGTCTCCACATAGCTCCCACCCCTACATGGCCCCCAGAGCCTCAACCTTCAGCTCCCCGAACCCCATGCAGCCCCCAAAGAAGCCCAGCCCCACACATACCCCAGCCCCAGGAAGCCCTAGCCTCCAGTTTCCCCCAGAGCCCCCAAGGGAGCCCAGCTCCACTGTGCCCCCAGCCCTACTGTGCCCCCAGCTCCACCCAGCCCCATGCAGGCCCCAGCCCCAGGCAGCCCCCAGAGGAGCCCAGCCCCACTTATCCTCCAGCCCCCCTGCCCCACATCACAGTGACGCAGCCTCACAGAGGGAGATGGGGGTACAGCACTTGGCACAGCAGTAGTCATGACTGGCCAGGCCACTCTTGTGGCAGATGCTGAGCTGGTACTCAGCCTGATGGCTGACCTTGGCCTGCATGCAGGCCTTGCTCATCAGGTGCAGGCAATTGCTGTGGCACTGGTAGTAGCAGCGGGGGGGGGGGGGGGGGGGAGGGCACAGACAGCTGTCAGCACGGGGATGTGGGATGGGTGTGTGGCCCTGGTCCCAGCCCAACCTTCAGCTCCTGCAGCTTGAGGCAGAGGTGGATGAGCCGCACCACCAAGTCCTTCTGCCACTCTGAATCTCTGAATGCTTGGGCAACACCAGGATTGCCTGCTTGCAATCCTCAATGCCCTGGCACAACTGCTGCACGTCCGACGCCATGATCAGACCCTGTGGCACTGGGAGGAGGAGGAGAGGAAGGGGGAGGAGGATGAGCCAACAGCCCCCAACCCCCGCCCCACTCACCACGGGGTGGGAGAAATGGTCCTAAGCCAGGCTCAGGTCCGGGGCGCTCTCACAGTATCACAGTATCACTGTATGCTAGAGATTGGAAGGGACCTCAAAAGATCATCTAGTACAATCCCCCTGCCGGAGCAGGAACACCTAGATAATGTTACACAGGAATGTGTCCAGGCAAGTTTTAATAAGGTCACCCCTCAGTCTCCTCCAAACTATAGAGACCCAGCTCCCTCAGTCTTTCCTCATAAGGGAGATGCTCCACTCCCTTAATCATCTTAGTTGCCCTGCACTGGACTCTCTCCAGCAGCTCCCTGTCCTTCTTGAACTGAGGGGCCCAGAACTGGACACAATATTCCAGATGCGGTCTCACCAGGGCAGAGTAGAGGGGAAGGAGGACCTCTCTCGACCTACTAACCACCCCCCTTCTAATACACCCCAGGATGCCATTGGCCTTCTTGGCCACAAGGGCACAGTGTTGGCTCATGGTCATCCTGTCGTCCACTAGGACCCCCAGGTCCCTCTCCCCTACACTGCTCTCTAACAGGTCGTTCCCCAACCTATACTGGAACCTGGGGTTGTTCCTGCCCAGATGCAGGACTCTACACTTTCCCTTGTTATATTTCATCAAGTTATTCCCTGCCCATGCTGACTGCCCCTCATAACCCTCTTATCCTTGATATGCCTTAAGATGGCACCAAGGATAAGGTGTTCCCTTTCCCAGGGATGGAGGTGAGGCTGACCAGTCTATAGTTACCCGGGTCCTCCTTCTTGCCCTTTTTGAAGACTGGAGTGACATTTGCTTTCCTCCAGTCCTCAGGCACCTCTCCCGTTTCCCAAGACTTGGTAAAGATGATGGAGAGTGGTCTAGCAATGACTTCCGCCAGTTCCCTCAGCACCCGCGGGTGCATCCCATCTGGACCCATGGATTTATGGATGTCCAGATTGCTCAACTGGTCTCTAACCCATTCCTCATTGACTAAGGCAAACCGCTCCGTTGACCTGACTTCATCTAAGGTCTCAGGGGTACAGGGCTCTTCAGGACTGCCTGCAGCAGAGTAGACAGAGACAAAGAAGGCATTCAGTAACTCTGCCATCTCTGTATCTTCTGTCACCAGGGCACCCATCCCGTTCATCAGTGGGCCTACATTGCCTCTGGTGTTAGTTTTGTAAGCCATGTATTTGAAAAAGATCTTTTTGCTGTCCTTGACCCTTCTCGCCAGGTTTAATTCTAAGGAGGCCTTAGTCATCCTAGCTGTCTTCCTACATCCTCTAGCAGCAGCCTTATATTCCTCCCAAGTGGCCAGCCCCTCCTTCCATGACCTCTAAACTCTCCTCTTCCACTGGAGCATACCCAGCAATTCCCTATTTAGCCAGGCAGGTCTCCTGGCCCTCTTCCTTGACTTCCTACGTGTTGGTATGCTCTGATCTTGAGCTCGGAAAAAGCAATCCTTGAATGCCAACCAACTATTTTGGGCCCTGTCCTGGGTTCAGCAGTAGCAGTCATTTTTCTCCTTGGTAGCTGGTGCAGTGCAGTGTTTTGACTTTCGGCTCGGGAACAGAGCTGATAACAAGGATGTTTTGGTTTGGCCAAGGACTTTGTGAGCCTCATGCTCTGCCAGGGAGGAGGGGAAGCCAGGAGGAAGCAGAGACAGGACACCTGACCCAAACTGACCAAAGAGGTATTCCATACCACAGCATGTCATGCCCAGGATGTAACTGGGAGTTAGCCGGAAGGGCTGGGAGACTGCGGGGTTGGAGGAGGTATCGGTCAGAGCTTGGTCGGGCTGGGGGGCCGAGTTATCGATTGGTTGGTGGTGAGGTGATGTATTCTCTTCCCTTGTTATTTCCTTTATCATTGTTATTATTGGTAGTAGCAGTAGTGATTTGTGTTATACCTTAGTTACTAAACTGTTCTTATCTCAACCTGTAGGAGTTGCGTTCTTTTTGATTCTCCTCTCCATCCCTCCGGGAGTAGGGGGAGGGAAAGAAGGGGGGGAGTGAGTGAACGAGTTACCGGACTGGGTTTAAACCACGGCAGTTCTTTTTGGCACCCAACGTGGGGCACGAAGGCTTGAGATAAAGACAGATCTGACCGGATTAATAGTCAGTTGTCACAATGCTGATTTATTGGCTCTCAGAGTTGTTCCTCTTGATCTCACAGCTTCAGAATGTAGTACATTACTTAGAGCTGGTATTTGCTGTGTTAGTGTTTATCAAGTGTGGGGCTTGGGCTAATGTTCTTGTCTCACTGTGCTTTATGGCAATGACTTGTAATACGGGCGGGCTCCAGCAGCAGGGCGGGACGGACGTGGCCGTGGACTTGTATCTGGCCGTCCGGCTGCTCTTCACCGTCCTGGCCCTCGCCCTCGCCTCCGTCTTCGTGAGGCTGCGGGGAGCCGAGGGGGAGCGGCCCCGGGAGCCGGCGGCTGCTGAAGCGGCCCGGGAGAGGGGCCCCAGGGACCAAGCGGCGGCGGGAGCGGGGCCGGAGGCCGCGAGGGGACGGCTGCCGGGGGAGGAGGTCGGGGCGGTCGAGGAGAGGAAGGAGGCGGCTGCCGAACAGCGGGAGAAGGCGGCGGAGGAGCCGAGCCCCGCAGAGGAGCCGAGCCCCGCGGCCGAGCCCAGCCCTGCGACGGCCGAGACCATCTCCCGGAAGCAGCCCACCGAGCCCCAGGTGGATGCAAGAGACCACGCAGCATTTCTCAGCAAGGCAGAGGAGGAAGAGCTGGACTCAGAAAAAGAGAAGCTGGTGGTGGGAGGGCCGGCAAGCACAGCAGCTACACCAGCCCCAGTGACAAGTACAGCAGCATCGTTTGAGAGTTCTGAAGGTTTTGAATGTCCTTTGGGTATCCTTGGGACCTGCCTGCTGATTGTGATGGGGATCAGCATGTTGGCACACATACAGAGTGTGTTTTACCCACGACCATTCTGTCTGATCTCAAAAGTTAAGCAGAGTCAGGTTTGGGTCTTGTCTGGGGTTAGACGACAATATAGGGGGACCAAGAGGTTTTCTCCAAGGCTGGACAGTCATGAGTGGCAGGGTGTGTGGGACGGTATGGGCAAGTATCTAGTCCACTAGGCCCCTCCAGTGCTTTGGAAGCGTCGGAGATGGAAGGCAGCTGTATGGAGTCCCCAGCAACAAGCTGCAGAAACTGCTGAAGGGGACAGTGAATTATTTTAAGCCTGATGGGCCCATGGCACTTCAGGCCATCAGAACAGAGATGCAACATAGAGATTGACTCATGATCGAGGGGTGGACTTAGCAATGGACACTATTGCCCAGGTTATTCACAAGTGTGAACACTGCACACAGTCTCTCCTGCTCTGACTGTTACAAGAGATGGAGCCTGCCATCATGGACCAGATAGACTCAGCAGCTTTATAGGGACTGGTCCATGCACTAAGATAAGAGTATAATGAAAATGTTGGATCTGAGCATGACGTGAATGGTATGGAATAAGGGGTGGATAATGTCCTGGGTTCAGCAGTAGCAGTCATTTTTCTCCTTGGTAGCTGGTGAAGTGCAGTGTTTTGACTTTCGGCCTGGGAACAGAGCTGATAACAAGGATGTTTTGGTTTGGCCAAGGACTTTGTGAGCCTCATGCTCTGCCAGGGAGGAGGGGAAGCCAGGAGGAAGCAGAGACAGGACACCTGACCCAAACTGACCAAAGAGGTATTCCATACCACAGCACGTCATGCCCAGGATGTAACTGGGAGTTAGCCGGAAGGGCTGGGAGACTGCGGGGTTGGAGGAGGTATCGGTCAGAGCTTGGTCGGGCCGGGGGGCCGAGTTATCGGTTGGTTGGTGATGAGGTGATGTATTCTCTTCCCTTGTTATTTCCTTTATCATTGTTATTATTGGTAGTAGCAGTAGTGATTTGTGTTATACCTTAGTTACTAAACTGTTCTTATCTCAACCTGTGGGAGTTGCATTCTTTTTGATTCTCCTCTCCATCCCTCCGGGAGTAGGGGGAGGGAAAGAAGTGGGGGAGTGAGTGAATGAGTTACAGGACTGGGCTTAATCCATGACAGGCCCCTTTACCTTCAAACAGCCTTGCCCATGGGATTTCCCCTAGCAATTGCCTGAAAAGGCCAAAGTTTGCCCTGCTAAAGTCCAGGGATGCAATTCTACTTGCTATTCTACTGGTCCTACCACACAAGATCCTGAATTCCACCATCTCGTGGTCGCTGCAACCAAGGCAGCCCTCAACCCTTACTGCTTTGACCAGACCCTCCTGTTAGTGAGGATGAGATCCAGCAGCGCTCCTCTCCTGGCTGGCTCATCCACCATTTGCAGGAGGAAGTTATCATCCATACACTGGAGGAACCTCCTGGACTGTGGCTGGGTTGCCAAGTGGTCCTTCCAGCAAACATCAGGGAAGTCAAAATCCCCCACGATGACCATGGCCTGTGACTGTGAGTTCGCTCTCAGCTGCCTGTAGAAGGCCTCGTCAACTTCCTCACCCTGATCTGGTGGCCTGTAACAGACACCCACAACAGTATCACCCCTGCCAGCCTGACCCTTAATTCTCACCCACAGACTCTCAACTCGCTCGTCATCTGTCCCTGGACAGAACTCAGTGCATTGTAGTTGCTCCCGCACATAAAGAGCAACCCCACCACCCCGCCTGGCTGGCCTGTCTTTCCTGAAAAGGACATAGCCCTCCATGACTATATTCCAGTTATGTGAGCTGTCCCACCACGTCTCTGTAATTGCCACCAGATCATAGTCTCCTGACTTAACACAGGTTTCTAACTCCTCCTGCTTATTTCCCATGCTGCGCGCATTGGTGTACAGACATTCCAGGGAGCGAGCTGAGCACACCGATTTCACCCTAGGATTATAGGAGGCCTCCCAGTCTTCATCAATTCTGGAGTGCTGCCCCACTGGGGCAAGCCCAGCTACAACCCCACCCCCCTTCAAATCTAGTTTAAAGCTCTCCAAATGAGCCCTGCTAATTCGTGCCCCAGCATCCTTTTGCCTCTGTGAGATAAACCTTTCCCACTTGTCATTGTCCAGACTGGTGCCCTATAAAACCAGCTGTTATCAAAGAATCCAAAGCCCTGCCTGTAGCACCAGTCTCGAAGCCAATCGTTTATGGACTGAATCTTCACATTCCATCCCACATCATCAGTGGAAGATGGAAGGAGTGAGGAGAAGATCACTTGAGCCCCAGACTCTTTCACCATCTGCCCCAAGGCCCTGTAGTCTTTCTTCATCCCCCTCAGACTGCGGGAAGCAGCTTCCCCCTCACCTGTCTGGAAGACCAGCAGCGGGTAGAAGTCTGTCGGGTGCACCAGGTTGGGGAGTGCCCTAGTGATATCCCTGATCCGGGCTCCAGACAGACTACACACTTCCCCACACCCCGGGAACGGGTCCAGCCGCCGGCCTGCAACGGGCAAAGCGCCGGGGGTTCCGGTGCTAGGGGTTGTGCGGGGGGTGTCAGCATCCACCCGGGTCCGGGTCACCCCCGTCGGGCCGCTCTTGAGGTGGCGGCTTGGCCTTATCGAAGGGATTGAGGTGTACCTGGTGGAAGCAGGACAGCCGCTCATCGTATGCTATCGCCATCTGCCCTGCAGAACAGGGACGCGGCCGCGGCCCCGCGAACAAACCCACCCCTCCGCTGACCCCCACCCTGCCCCGCTCAGCCCACGGCCGCTCCCATACCGACTCCGTTCAACCCTACGCCACCCCCCACCCGGCGCCCCCCAGAGCCCCCTCTACCGGTGCCAGCTCCGGACCCCGCCCCGCTCACCGCTGCGAGCCCCCTCTCTGCCCCGTCCCTCACCGCCGCACTGCCGGCCGGCGGATCACACCACGCCAGAGCGGGGCCGCGCAGTGGTGGTGGGGAGAGACCTACGAGCCCCATAACCCAGGTCTGAATAGTCCCAGCCCCATAGTTCCCACCCGTCCCCTCTGCCCCCACAGCACAGCCCCTCTTCCCATAGGGACTCGCGGGGGACTGCAGCCCCATTGCAGCACATCCCAGACCCCCACTCCAGCTTCAGCCCAGCACCTAAGCGGGAGCCAGGAGGCTTAGCACTGTTTGGGTGTGCCCTAGATCCCCCAACCCCAGGCACAGGCTCATCCCCAGCCCTGGGGCAGCACACTGAGGTTTGTGCCCCCACCTCAGTTTGGGGAAACAAAGGGCCAGTGCTGCCCTGACTAGGGAGGGGCAACCACACACACCCCACCCCCCCCCCCAGCATAGAGAAGGGTGACAGTGGGGACAAAGGCACAACCAGGCAAGGTGATATCTGCACCCCCAACCCCAGATCTGTGCGGCAGGAGGGCATGGGGCACCACACACACACCAGGACTCAGGGCATTGCCAGGGCCTAGGCATATGGGGTCCCCAAACATCCCCCAAGATGGGAATGGCTGGAGGTCAAGCCCCTGAGAGCAGAGGGTGTCCCCATCCCCCCAAACAGAGGCACAGACAGGAGGAACTTGGACAGCAATAAATTTACTAAGTATTAAAAAAACCCAAACCAAACATACACAACCCAGTAAAACCAGAAAGGGGGGAGGCGGGGGGGGACGACACAGGGTCATGAGACACCAAAGGGGTGCAGGGGGAGTCCAGCCGGGGCCTGGGGGTGCAACAGCACAAAGCCAGGGGGGCTGCGGGTGGCAAAGGGGTGGGGCATTGGGCCTCACTTGGCACCCTGCGCCTCTGACTCCTCCTCCTCATCCTCATACATCTCGCCTTCCTCCTCAGCCGTGGCATCTTGGTACTGCTGGTACTCAGACACCAGGTCATTCATGTTGCTCTCAGCCTCCGTGAACTCCATCTCATCCATCCCCTCACCTGTGTACCAGT
Source organism: Pezoporus flaviventris (assembly GCF_033815535.1). Taxonomy (NCBI): domain Eukaryota; kingdom Metazoa; phylum Chordata; class Aves; order Psittaciformes; family Psittacidae; genus Pezoporus; species Pezoporus flaviventris. The sequence goes on from NW_026892810.1 coordinate 122,445, forward strand.
GGAGGAAGGCCTTGCGGCGGAACATGGCTGTGAACTGCTCTGAGATGCGCTTGAAGAGCTCCTGGATGGCTGTGCTATTGCCGATAAAGGTGGAAGACATTTTCAGCCCTCGAGGAGGTATGTCACAGACAGCCACCTTGACGTTGTTTGGGATCCACTCCACAAAGTAGGAGCTGTTCTTGCTCTGGATGGCCAACATCTGCTCGTCCACCTCCTTCATGGACATGCGGCCCCGGAAGACAGTGGCCACAGTGAGGTAGCGGCCATGGCGGGGGTCACAAGCAGCCATCATGTTTTTGGCATCAAACATCTGCTGGGTGAGCTCAGGGACAGTGAGGGCACGGTACTGCTGGCTGCCACGAGCCGTAAGTGGGGCAAAGCCTGGCATGAAGAAGTGGAGACGCGGGAAGGGCACCATGTTGACTGCCAACTTACGGAGGTCAGCGTTGAGCTGGCCGGGGAAGCGGAGAGAAGTGGTGACACCACTCATGGTGGCTGAGACAAGGTGGTTGAGGTCACCATAGGTGGGGGTGGCCAGCTTGAGGGTGCGGAAGCAGATGTCATAGAGAGCTTCATTATCAATGCAGTAGGTCTCATCTGTGTTCTCCACCAGCTGGTGGATGGAGAGTGTGGCATTGTAGGGCTCCACCACCGTGTCCGACACTTTGGGGGATGGCACCACACTGAAAGTGTTCATGATGCGATCAGGATACTCCTCCCGCACCTTGCTGATGAGGAGGGTGCCCATGCCGGAGCCGGTGCCACCACCCAGTGAGTGGGTCAGCTGGAAGCCCTGCAGGCAGTCGCAGTTCTCACACTCCTTCCGCACCACATCCAGCACCGAGTCCACCAGCTCGGCCCCCTCTGTGTAGTGCCCCTTTGCCCAGTTGTTCCCAGCCCCGCTCTGCCCTGCCAAGGGGGGAAAAAAGAGGCACTGATGGCTGCCAGCACCCTCATGCCCACACCAGGGAGGGGATAGGGCACTGCCGGCAGCAACATTGGAAAGATCTGAGGCTGGGGTGGGGTAGGAAGTGGGAATTGCAGAGGTTTGACAGTGAACCGACTGTGCCAGGCCCTGTGGCAAGGGTGGGGATGCATCTGCTGAGTGCCCCAGGCATGGCAACAGCCCAGAAGGGGTGTGGGGATGTGGGTGCCAGTGTCTCCCCCTCCCCAGGGACCTACCAAAGATGAAGTTGTCAGGGCGGAAGAGGTGGCCAAAGGCACCGGAGCGCACACTGTCCATCGTCCCTGGCTCCAGGTCCACCAGAATGGCACGAGGCACGTACTTGTGAGCTGTGAGAAAGCCTGTGCCGGGGGCGGGACCTGCTGCTGCCCCTACCCACCCTGTGGGGTCCCATGGGGCTGGGTGATCACTTCTCCCCCCAAACATAGTAGGGATCCCACAGGGATGGGTGCACAGTCTCCCCCCCTTCCCCCTCAAACCATAGGGCTCCACAGATGGGGGTGCAAGTGTCCCTCCCCCCCCCTCCCCCTTCCCCAAGGGCTGGGTGCATGTATCTTGCATGTATTTGTCCCCCACCCCGAAGACCTGGGTCCTGCTAGCACTGGGGGGGAAGGGATAGGGGTGTGTCCCCCCAGACTCAGGGTGGGGATGCTGGGCTGCCCTGCCCGGGGGATGTCCCGGGGGAGATGTGTGTCGCTTACAAGAGGCCTCATTGTAGTAGACGCTGATGCGTTCCAGCTGCAGGTCCGAGTCACCCATGTAGTTGCCGCTGGGGTCGATGCCATGCTCGTCGCTGATCACCTCCCAGAACTGGAGGGGACAGGGCTTAGCGGTGGCGGGACACCGGGTACGGGGGGGGGGGGGGGGGGGCAAGGGGCACAGGGACCTGGAGGACCTCTCACCATCACACACACACACATCCACACACACACCCCCAACCCGCCGGGAAGGGCGGGGAGCCCCATGGCAAGAAGAACGGACCAGGCGCTATCCGCAGTGCTGAATGGCGGACACAGGCATGGGGGGAGGGAGGGGGCTGGAGTGGGGCGGGGCCCTTTGTCCACCCACTGCGGCGGGAGCGGAGGGCAAGTAGTGGTGCGGAGAATGGTCTTTGTCCACCGCCCGGCTCCGCAGCGGCAGGGGAGGGCCGCTGTTACCTTGGCGCCGATCTGGTTGCCGCATTGTCCCGCCTGGATGTGGACAATCTCCCTCATGGTACTGCCGGGCCGGAGCAGAACAGGATGAAAACGGGACGTGAACCAGGAGCAGCACCGGGACCGCAGAGGACAATCCTACCGCTGTCGCCTCCTTTATAGGCGCCTCGAGCTGCACCGGGCCGGGCGCTGACGTCACCGCTGCCCCGCAGCCAATCAGCGGCCGCCGCCGCAACGCTGCGACAGCCCTGCGGCACCGGCACCGCCACCTCGCCCCTCCACTAGGCACATGGACCCCGGCACTGCTGGCACGGGTGGGGACATTCCGGTCCCCCCGGGGCAGGGGGATCCCGGTGCCCACGGGAGGGGGGAGCACGACACGAACGAGCTACAGGGACCACCCGGGAGCGGCGAGAGAATCCCGGGGCGGCGGTGGGTGGGGGGTGACACCCCCCAAAGCGCCTCCTGCTGCGGGGGGGCCGCCCCGGGGATCCCGGGTGCCAGGAGCCTCACCCCGGGGCCGAGTCGAGCGGTGGTGGGCGCGGCCTGAGAACAAAAGCCTCGGTGAGAGGCGCTTTGTCTGGGCTGTGCCACGCTGGCCGCCCCCCTCCCCCCCCCCCGGCGCAGCCCCGGGGCCGGTGCAGGAGGCAACCAGGAGCAATGGAACTTAAAAGAGACAGTGGGGCCGGGAAGCGGTCCCTGGGAGCTGCACGGTGGTGCCAGCCACGGCATCACCGCAAACAGCCTTTATGGGGAACCGCAAGCCCCTCAGCCTGGATTGGGTGACAGAGTGGGGCACCCCGCGATGCATCCCATCGCATCTGTCCGTCCATCCCGTAGCAAGGCGGCTGTGCCATTACTGGTGTCCCACGCCCTACCAGGAGCACAGCACCACCTCCCACAGCATCCACCGGAGCTCCTGGCTACAGAAGGTGTAGATGAGGGGGTCAGTCACAGAGTTGCAGATGATGAGGATGAGGAAGAGGTTGAAGTAGCTGAAAAAGCAGGTGCAGAAGGGGTTGGTGGGGCAGGTGACAATGAGGATGAGGTGGAAGAAGAAAGGGCCCCAGCAGATGAAGAAGATGCCCAGGAAGATGGTGAGGGTGACAGCTCCCTTGAGGCTGCTGCTGCGGTAGACGCTGGGCTGCTTCTGCTGGCTGGAGATGCTGTAGAGGTGGTGGTGGGCCAGGGTGAACATGTGGATATAGAGCACCAGAATGAGGACCAGCATGAAGAGGAAGAAGCTGATGAGACAGAGGAGGATGGTGATGTTGTGGTAGTATGTGATGAATATGGTGCTGGAGAACATGCTGGCCAGCCAGATGCTGGCCATGGTTACCATAGCCTGTTGCAGCCTCCTGATGCTGTGGTAGAACAGGGCATAGAAGATGGTGATGTATTGGTCCACAGCAATGACCCCCAGGAAGGAGAGGGAGGACACGACAGAGCTGAAGATGAGCATGTCGATGATTTTGTCCATGTGGCAGACGATGCTGGTGTGGATTACCAGCACGCTGTGCTCCATCAGCAGCATGAAGAGCATCTCCACCAGGTTGCTGATGCTCACCAGCATGTCAGAGACAGCCAGGCAGCAGATGAAGTAGTATGTGGGGGAGTGCAGGTTCCTGTTCTTCAGGATGGCGGCCACCACCAGCAGGATCTCCACCAGGCTCACCAGCCCCAGTGTGAGGAAGAGATTGTTGGGGATGTTGAGCCCCTGGCACCAGGCACTGCCAGCCCCAGCCATGGCATTGCTCTGGTTGCCCTCTCTGGCATTCCAGGGCTCACACAGCAGGCACGGGGGGGCAGCGTCAACATGGCCCCTACCTCAGCCCTGGGGCCTCCCCACAGTACCCACACACCCCCTGAGTCCCTGTTGTGCCCCACCAGCGCTCCTGTGGTGCCCAGCAGCAAGGATGAGGAGTTGGATACAGAGGAATTGGGGATGGGGGGTTCCCACCACCTGCCCACCAGGACCTTGGTGTCCCAGCTACCTCCTTGCCGGCCCTGACCAGTGTCCCACAGCCACACGTCCACTGGGTTGGGGTGTTGAAGAAGAAAGAGCCCTTTCTCTTCTGGCTCCCATGGCTTCTCCTCCCAAGGAGGGTGGGCACCTGCATGACGGTGGCACCCCAGCAGCAAGGGGAACCACTGCAGAGGCTGTGGCTGCCAGACCCTCAGCACAGCCCTGGGGATCCATGGCCTTGGGGTCACCACATGCCCAGGGATCCTTGGGAGTCCACATAACCCCCAGGCCTTGTTCCTTGGGCAGTGTGTGCCACAGGGGTCCTCTGCACCCTGGTGTCTGTGCTCCTTGGGGTTCCCATGTGTCCTGGGGGGATCCCAGCATCCTGGGGGACTGTGTGTCTTGGGGTATCCATGCACCTTGGGGACCCCAGTAGGATCCTCCCCATTGCAGGAGCCAAGCTGCCACTCCCAGTCCCCATCCCTACCAATGGCCTCATGGGCATCACTGGCCTGGCCCTGGGGAAGATGTTTTGCCATGGGGCAAGTGATGGGTCTGATAGGGATTGTCAAAGGCACCATTAAATGTGACACCACACCTATGCCCCAGCAAAGCCCAGCACCAGCAGGAGCCCCGGCGGGCTGTGGGACATGGGACCCATGTGGCCATCACATGCCTTGGGTTGGTGTTGATGCCTGGAGCCACGGCTGCCAAAGAGCCATTCATGGCTGCATGAAAAGGCCCATCCTGTGGTTGGCTGCTTACGCTCCTTTCCGTGGGGCAGTTGGAGCCCTTCACCATGGCACAGAGCACCCTGCAGCTCCAGATGCACTGGGAATGGGGTCCCAGTCTGCCATGGGGCCTTGCTCACCACAAGCACCAGCCCAGCAGGGAGCTCAGCTAATACGTGGTGTGTGTTGAGCCAAAGCTGGTACACACATGGTGCTGGATGAGTGGCAAAATCCTGCTCACCCCCTGGGAAACATAAGCAAGAGGAATCCAGATCAACAGCCACCAGCTCCCCCCCCCCCCTCCCCCCAGCTGCTGCTCAGCTAAAGAGTATGCGGATACATGCCAGGAATTTTTAGCTTTATTAATGGAGGCTTTGGGAGCCAAGTTGGAAAACGCCAGGTCTGCAAAAACAAGTGATGTGAGAGAACATCACAGGGAGCTGGGATTTGAATGGGCTGGGGTGGGCTGGCCTGAGCTCACCCCAGCCCCCTCCCCAAGCATCCAGGCTGCTCCCCAGGGAGCCCTTCCAGATTTATTCGGGGCAGCACAGCCTGGCTTAGCGTTAGAGCCAGATACACACCATTACACAGCAGAAAAAGGGGAAAAAGCTTTGCAGGCAGCAAGGCTGAGTTAAAGGTTTGAGTGCAGCTGATCTCATTCCTTGCTCTGTAAGGTGAAGGTGGGGAAATGAGGGATGGAGGGAGAAAACAAAGACGAGGGATGATTTCTGATCCCAGCATGATGCAACAGATGCAGCACAAGGAAGAGCTGCTCCCCACATCCCTCCAGGAGCACAGGGAGAGCTGCAGCTCTGAGGGAGGGCCATGTTCTGCTGTGCCCTAAGGGATGGCAGTGGAGCAGGGACCCTGAGCTCTTTGTCAGCAAGCTGGAGGGTCCAGTGCTGTTTCATGGAGGGAAGGAGGCTTCAGGCTGGGGGAAGCACAGCTCAGGAGCAGGGAAAAAGAAACTTCCAGTCATTAAGCAAGACAAGGAAAAGAGCAGGCAGGGGAAGGGGACAGCAAATGTTCCTGGAGGAGGCCAGAAGGGACTAAGCTGACAGGGGGCCGAGGGACAGCTGATGTAATTAGCTCTGCCATGCTCAGACAACCCTCAGCACCTGCCGAGATGCGAAAGGTGCCAGCAGTGGCTTTCCCCCCTTCCTGACAGAGCCCATCCCTGCAGCGAGGGCAGGCACCTGAGGCTTGTGTGACTTTATTAGAGTGTGACATGAGTCATGGGGTGATTACAGAAGGGTGGGGGGAAGACACTTGCTCTCATCTTAGTCACCTTCGGGGTTGTCATCTTGGGGGGAGGTTCCTGAAACTGGATGTTTGCCAGCATGGCCACTATGAGCCTGTTCACCCCCCTCCTTCAGGTCCTGCCCTGCTCCAGTCTCTTCATCCCCATCATGCCTGATGTCCCCCTGCAAGACAGTGGAGCTGCAGCAGCCGTGCAGGGAGCTGTCTGCCTGCCTGCAGCAGGCAGGGAAAGATGCTGCTGCTTGCCAAAAAACATCAGGCTGCTTTGCAATCTGACATTTAATACACGCTACATATGCCAAGAGCCACTCCCTTTGCAGAAACACTGTGCAGTGGAAACTACTGTGTACCGACAGCAAAAGCGCACTTGGATCTGTCCACTGCACATACCTGCAAGTTAAAATTTGGCAACAGCAAGCACAAGAAGAGAGATAAAGTTCTTTTGTTGGATGGATGAGTCCTCCTGAAAGATAGAAGTTGCGGCAGGGTTAAGGGAGCAGCTTGGTACTCAACCTTGTGCTGGGGCTGAGGCAGCACAGGGATGCTGGAGAGAACCAAACTGTTCAGACCAGCACCCAACTGCTCCTGAGCCAGCCCTGAAGCAGGGATTTTGAGGATTCCTGGCGGTTTTCTGGGATTTTTCCCCCCAGGCAGCCAGCAGCTGGACAAAGCACACACTAAAAGCACCGCCAGGTTTGGTCTGAGCTGGGTCAGTGCATAAAACATAGGGGCTTCACCTCAACATCCTGTTCATGCTGCAACTGGCTGCGCTTCAGCCTGTGTTTATCCCAAAACACCTCAGTTAAGAAACAGCCGAAGTTGTTCAGTGGCCTTTGCCTTAACGGCTGTGACCAGCCACCCTCTCCAGTGGTGGCCACCAAGGAGAAACAGCAGGACCAGTTCTGCCTGCATGCACCACAAGCCAGGCAGCTCTTCCTCCAAGATGGAGGAGAACCATGAGCTCCAAGCACCCATGTGCACCCAGGCCCATGGCTGATGGCATGCCGGGAACACACTAGCTGTGCCAGCCCAGAAACAATGGGTGGAGGAGGAACCTTTCTGGTCTGATGTAGGAAATAATGGAATCCAAAGGAAGTAAGGGGTCGAACCCCATCACAGGCTGGGAGGTCACCTCCTGGGGGGAAGAAGAAAGAAAGGGTGAAGCTGCATTGCAGACAGTAGAAAGCACTCAGGCATGGGGATCATTGGACCACCCAGACAGCCCTGGTGGAGTGCAGTGCCCAGCCTGCCCATACATACACCCCATGGACATTGGTCTCCAGCCATGCCATGATGGCTGGGTCCTTCCACAGGGAGTGAGTCCTTCCCACATAGAGGGATGTCAGCTGGTTCAAGGCAGGAGGCTGGCTATGGGAGATGTTATTCAGGGCACTCCTTCCTGCCTGAAGGTCCCTGTGTAGGCTGGCAAGGGCTCATCTCTGCATCATGCTTTGGTGTAAGAACACAGAGGAATCGCAGGCTCCCTGCCTTACTATTTCTATCTACCTTCACCAGTTTTTCTGCCTCTGTCTATTTTTGGGATAAGCACAGCCATGAGATGAAAGTTAACTTTGCCTTGACCCAAGGGGGAGACCATTCATGTGTTTTAAGAAGACCACGTGTCAGGGAAATCCAGACTGGTAGGAGACAGCCTGCCCTGAGAGCACACACGTGTTCCATCTCACTACAGGTACTGACAAGCTTTGATATGAAATTCTGACCCATCTAAATTAAAGTGAGGTGGGTCTATTAGCATTATCTGGTGGCCATTATAGAAATTAATTACCAAAGCATCTAAGAGCCTACTCAGGAAAACCAAATATTCTCCTATGCAGCTTTGTAACTCCATTAGCTGCCTGAGCAAACAAATGCCCCACTACCAGCAAGATCGATTCCTTCTCTTTACTGAGAACATCTCCAGGGCTTACCTTATCTGAAAATTCAGTCTGAAAAAGGAATGGTTCATGACCCTGGCATCAGGCTGCACACTGCAGTGATCCAACAATGGCATAAGAACTGCAGAAGAGTCAGACAGCTCATTGTCAACGGCCTGGTGAGGAGCACCATGGCATGGCCAAGGATACAAGGAGACAGCCCCTGCCCAGGGGGCAGCACCCCACCAGGGCACTGATCCATGTGAGGTGGGTGCAAGGATGCTGCTGGGGTTTGTGCTGTGTTCTGGTCTCTCTGTGGATGATGGAAATGGATCCAGAGTAAACAAAAAAGAACACCTTTATACCCCTCTGGTGCAGTAAGGTGCAATTTTCTGCACTTAATGCTGCTGACCTTTGAACTTCGTCCTGGGTTCAGCAGTAGCAGTCATTTTTCTCCTTCTTGGTAGCTTGTGCAGTGCTGTGTTTTGACTTTTGGCCTGGGAACAGAGCTGATAACAATAATGTTTTGGTTTGGCCAAGGACTTTGTGAGCCTCATGCTCTGCCAGGGAGGAGGGGAAGCCGGGAGGAAGCAGAGACAGGACAGCTGACCCAAACTGACCAAAGAAGTATTCCATACCACAGCACGTCATGCCCAGGATGTAACTGGGAGTTACCCGGAAGGGCTGGTAGACTGCAGGGTTGGAGGAGGTATCTGTTGGTGCTTGGTCGGGCTGGGGGGGCGAGTTATCGATCGGCTGGTGCTGAGTTGTTGTATTCTCTTCCCTTGTTATTTCTTTTACCATTATTATTATTGGTGGTAGCAGTAGTGATTTGTGTTATACCTTAGTTACTAAACTGTTCTTATCTCAACCCGTGCGAGTTGCATTCTTTTTGATTCTCCTCTCTGTCCCTCCGGGAGTAGGGGGAGGGCAAGAAAGGGGGGTAGTGAGTGAACGAGCTATCTGGCTGGGTTTGAACCACAACAAACTTGAACAAGGGTTTTATTTTAGTCACCATGACACAAAATACAGTTTGAGTCACCACAAACTAAACCTCTGTTCGAGAGCTGGTTATTCCTGCCTATAAAGACACACCGTCCTCTGGGCCCAGAGGGGCTTTGTATCTCCCTTAATGGACAGCAGCACCAACTGGATGGAAGCAAGAGAGACAGGAACCCATGGAGAGCACATATGAAGACGAGCAGTGCCTCGGAAGGAAAGCCAAGAGAGACTTGCTGTCTCTAGTCTAGGCAACCCTGGGGTGAAACATTTTCCTGTTCCAGGATTCTGGTACTCATCCTCCCCCAACTTGCATGCCCGTGACCATCTCTAATGAAGGGGCATCGGCTGCTCCATGGAGGGCTCACGGCTGTGGGGTGCTCTACAAGGTTCCACCACACTCTCACCAGCCCTGCCACGGTGCGGAAAGGCTGAATCCCACCACCACTGCCTCTTTGGGAGGACGGTGAGGCCCTGGCACAGGTTGTCCAGAGAAACTATGACTGTCCTATTCCTGGCAGGGTTCAATGCCAGGTTGGATGGGGCTTGGAGCAGCCGGGTCTAGAGGAAGGTGTCCCTGCCCATGGCAGGGGGTTGGAACTAGATGAGCTTTAAGGTTTCTTCCAACCCAAACTAGTCTGTGATTCTACCTGCCACCACAGCTGGCCTACCCAAGCAGTGTCACCCTCCAAGTTAAGGCTCCCATCTCCCACAGATAGAGGTGAATGCCATTTGCAAGCCACAGGCAAACTACTGCCTCTCATGCTCTGCCAGGGAGGAGGGGAAGCCGGGAGGAAGCAGAGAGAGATGGGGCGCCTGACTCGGGCTAGCCAGGGAGGTATTCCATACCACAGCACGTCATGGCCGGGGTGGGGGGTGACTGGGAGTTACCCGGAAGGACACGGGGCTTCCGGGTGGAACTCATCTTCTTGGCCGGTGGTATTGTATTCTCTTCCCTTGTTATTTTCCCTTATCATTATTGTAGTTGATAGTTGCGGTGGTGATTTGTGTACATTGGTTGCTGGACTGTTCTTGTCTCAACCCGTGGGAGTTGCACTCTTTCGATCCTCCTCCCCGTTCCTCCGGGAGTTGGGGAGAACCCCGGTGGGGGGGGGGACACGGACCTCGATTGTTGCCAGCTCGGCACCACTCACTGGGAGTGAGTGAACAAGTTACCTGACTGGGTTTAAACCACGACACATAGGAACTTTATCCCTCACAGTAAAGAAATTCCTCCTTATATCCAATATAAACTTTCCCTGTTTAAGTTTGAACCAGTTACCCCTTGTCCTTTCACTACAGTCCCTAATGAATAGTCCATCCCCAGCGTCCCTGTAGCCCCCCTTCAGATACTGGAAGGCTGATATGAGGTCTCCACGCAGCCTTCTCTTCTCCAGGCTGAAAAGCCCCAACTTTCTCAGCCTATCTTCATACAGGAGGTGCTCCACTCCCCTGATCATCCTCATGGCCCTCCGGGGGCCTTGTGGATGTGGACTTTTTCCAACAGTTCCATGTCCTTTTTATGTTGAGGACACCAGAACTGCACACAATACTCCAGGTGAGGTCTCATAAGAACAGAGTAGAGGGGCAGGATCACCTCCTTTGACCTGCTGGTCACGCTCCATTTGATGCAGCCCAGGATATGGTTGGCTTTCTGGGCTGCAAGCGCACACTGCTGGCTCATGTTAAGTTTCTCATGGACCAACACCCCCAAGTCCTTCTCCACTGGGCTACTCTGAATCTCTTCTCTGCCCAACCTGTAGCTGTGCTTGGGATTGCTCCAACCCAGGTGTAGGACCTTGCGCTTGGCATGGTTAAACTTCATAAGGTTGGCATCTGCTCACCTCACAAGCGCGTCAAGGTCCCTCTGGATGGCATCTCTCAGTTGTTTGAACTCCTAAGACAGTTTTTTGTGGTGTTTCACGACACGGACTCAAGTTGATGAGGAGACTCAAATCCCAATCGAGACTCAAATCCAACTTTAGTACAACCAAGCCCTTTTTATCCCCCTGTTCAGTACTTTCCCAAATTGCACATACATACAATGTTCAATCTCATTGGCCCCTGCAAAACTCTCCAGGCAAATAATCCAATCACAATGCTGCAGACCCTCTCACAAACCCCTCATCGTCTGGCCTCCAACTGAGATTCCCGCCGCAACTACATCCTGGCCCATCCTCCCAAGGCTTGCTCTTTGACCTTCCCTGTCCTTAAATGCCCCAACTCATCGCCTAAGGGCTTGTCAAAGCACCAAGGCCTCAGAACTCATTCCCAAACTGTTCTTCATGCAAGTCTTATCTCCTTCACTCCCCACATTTTTCCACAGCTGAAATGATGGAAGGGGTGAGATTGTTTTCGAACTCTTGGAGTTTATGAATCATTTCATCCACTGTTGGTGGTACTATGTAATTCCACGTTATTGCTGCCAGTGAGTGGGCATATGTTGATGGTGAACTCCATGTAATGTTCTGCCACATTGGTCGTGTACATTCGACTTCATCTGGATCTGTGGATGCATTCCCTGCATCCAGCTGGTGATAGATCATCTCTACAATGGCTGATTCCCTCAGAGACTGAATGCCTTTCTCTAGCATGGTCCAGTTGGCTGAATGACTCATAACATCATCCTTGTATGGACACCATTCTTTCACAGCTGCCAAGAGCCGCCTCCAAAGGCTGAAGGACCATTTCTCTTTTGCAATTTCTTTGTCAATTTCCCCTTCTCTAGCAAGTGATACCAGCTGCTTAGCTTCCCTGCCTTCTAGTTCATGATTGTCAGCCCCGTTGTCCCAGCATTGGAGCAACCAGGTGATGATGTGCTCCCCTGGTTGATGGGTAAAATCTTTTCACATATTTTCCGTAGTGTGGTTGAGGTCCAGTTTCGAGAAGTCACCTATTATTATTCTTCCTCCTCTGATTCAAGTAATAATAACACTTGATCAGATGTTGTCCCGTGTAGTAAGTGCATTGGTTCTTCATCTTTCTTCACTGTATGGCTTGCTTTCTGTGCCTCTTTTTTGCTTTTCCCCTTGCGTACAGGGTCAACAGGTATTGGCACAAATAGGTCCTCTAATTTAGCTGCAGTGATTATCACTGTGGTTGGAGTGGCTGCAGTATCTGTTGCTGGGGTTGGTGCAGCCTCTGTGCTTGGGGTTTGAGTTGCCCCAGCAGCTGCACTGTCTGTTGCTGTCACGGTTTGAGTAGCTGCTGTACTTTTCACTGGGGCTGGTGTAGCTCCTGTGCTTGAAGCTGGAGTAGCTGCACTGTCTATGGCAGTGGGGGGTTTGGTAGCTGCTGTAATTGTCACTGGGCTTGGTGTAGCTGCTGGGCTTGGAATTGGATTAGCTGCACTGTCTGTTGTAGTCAGAGTTTGAGTAGCTGCTGTACTTGTCACTGGGTTTGTTGTAGCTGGTATGTTTGGAGTTGGAGTAGCTGAATTGTCTGTTGCTTTGCCATCAGATCCAGAGATGTTTTTTTCCCTTTGAAGGTGCTGGACACTGTTGAACTATCTGTAAGCATAGGCCAAGTCTCAGCACGTTGCCATGGTTTGTCCCTCTCTGGAATGACCAGGATGACCACACACCTCCTTTAAGTGTTTTACTGATTTTTCTGGATTTTGCACTTGTTCAGTGGTGAAGCTCCAAAGCACTGGAGGGGCACACTGGCCTAGATACTTTCACATACTATCCCACACACTCTGCCACTCATGACTGTCCAGCCTCGGGAAAATCTCTTGGTCCTCCTATATTGTCATCTAACCCTAGACAAGACCCAAACCTGATTCTGCTTCACTTCTGAGATCAGATGAAATGGTTGTGGGTAAAACACACTCTGTATATGTGCGAACATGGTGATCCCCATCACAATCAGCAGACAGATCGCAAGGGTACCCAAAGGCCATTCAAAACCTTTAGAACTCTCAAATGACACTGTAAATAGTCTGGTGGGGGGAGCTGGGAACCTAAGGAAATGTTTCCTTCATAGGTTGACCACCCGAGGAGGGGAAAAAAGATTTGTAATTCCTATACGCTTCTATTATATGCTTCCCAAAGTATAGAGGTGATGACCACACAGGGAAAGCAAGCCAGATCAGTTTCATGACCAATGAGTCTGTTGTATTACAAGTCATAGAATCATAGAATCATAGAATCGTTAGGGTTGGAAAGGACCTTAAGATCATCTAGTTCCAACCCCCCTGCCGTGGGCAGGGACACCTTACGCTAAATCATATCACCCAAGGCCTCGTCCAACCTGGCCTTGAACACTGACAGGGATGGAGCATTCACAACCTCCCTGGGCAACCTATTCCAGTGCCTCACCACCCTAACAGGAAAGAATTTCCTTCTTATATCCAACCTAAACTTCCCCTGTTTAAGTTTTAACCCATTACCCCTTGTCTTGTCACTACAGTCTCTAATGAAGAGTCCCTCTCCAGCATCCCTATAGGCCCCTTTCACATACTGGAAGGCTGCTATGAGGTCTCCACGCAGCCTTCTCTTCTCCAGGCTGAACAGCTCCAACTTCCTCAGCCTGAAGTACAGTGTACTGTACATTGCCATGAAGCACAGTGAAACAATAACCCTAGTCCAGGCCCCCAGGCTGATAATCACTAAAACAGCAAATATCAGCTGTAAGTAAGGTACGACATGCTGAAACTCTGAGATCAAGAGTGTCGTGGTTTAAACCCAGTCAGGTAACTTGTTCACTCACTCCCAGTGAGTGGTGCCGAGCTGACAACAATCGAGGTCTGTCCCCCCCCCCACCGGGGCTCTCCCCTTTCCCCGCTCCCGGAGGAACGGGGAGGAGGATCGAAAGAGCACAACTCCTACGGGTCGAGACAAGAACAGTCCAGCAACCAATGTACAACACAAATCACCACCGCTACTATCAACTACAACAATGATAAGGGAAAATAACAAGGGAAGAGAATACGATACCACCGGCCAAGAAAAACGAGTTCCACCCGGAAGCCCGTGTCCTTCCGGGTAACTCCCAGTTACCCCTCACCCCGGCCATGACGTGCTGTGGTATGGAATACCTCCCTGGCTAGCCCGGGTCAGGAGCCCCATCTCTGCTTCCTCACAGCTTCCCCTCCTCCCTGGCAGAGCATGAGCCTCACAAAGTCCTTGGTCAGGGTAAACATCACTTAGCAACAATCGAAAACATCGGCTTCACCAACACAGTTCTCAGGCTGGAAGTCAAAACACAGCACTGCACCAGCTACCACAAAGGAAAAAACATGACTGCTACTGCTGAACCCAGGACATTATCCACCCCTTATTCCATACCATTCACGTCATGCTCAGATCCCACATTTTCAGAACACCATCGCTCTCCCACATATATACATCCACATACACACAGACCAAGAGGAAAAGATCATTTTCTTAGTGCATGGACCAATCCCTATAATGCTGCCGAGTCCATTCGGTCCATGATGCTCAAAGTTCATTCTCTGTTGGGATGATGGCTGGAGGGAAGTCAGGGCCAGTCGCTGGTGACCTGGAGACATCTAGTTGATGGGCTATAAAAGCATTACACAGCAGGCAACAGCATACAATTGAGTTGGCTGGCTGTTTTCCCCTAAAATCAAATCCCCTTGAGGTATACATCGGACTTCCCCATCTTCCCGCATCACCCACCAAGTATCAGCTTGATGGCATCAGGGTACACTGTGCACCGGTATCTACTAGAGACTTATACTTCTGTGGGACTGATGTGCCAGGCCATCTGATCCACACAGTCCAGTAAATCCGATTGTCCCCTACCTCCACCTAGCTGGAGGCAGGGCCCCTCTAATTGTCATCACAGCACTGGACACTTAAGTCGTGGTGAAAGGGATTATTCTTTGTTATCACAGGAGCTGGAGTAAAATCAGCTCTTCCATTCCATCTGGGAAACTGCTCACCAGAGAATGAAGCCGTAGCTCTCATGGGACGATCAGTCTTGGCCCTTGCTCCCCTCTTCAGTTCACTCACCCGTTCCTCCAAAGCTGAAGTAGGTTTTCTATCCCACTTTGTCATGTCTTCTCCGTGATCCAGCAGGTAAAACCATAGGGTACCCCGTGGTGTATACCTCCTGTATCTCCTCTCTTGAACAATAGGATGCCTTTTGTTAATAGCTGAGATGTGTGTTGGTACACGTGAGGAGCTGGATAAATCAGATACATCGTCCCTCAATTGTTTGAGGTCCTGGGACAGTTTTTTCACAGCTGAGATGATGGAAGGGGTGAGATTGTCTTCGAACTCTCGGAGTTTATGAACCATTTCATCCACTGTTAGTGGTACTATGTCATTCCAGGTTACTGTTGCCAATGAATGGGCATATGATGACGGTGCATTCCGTGTAAGTTTTCGCCACATGGGTCGTGTACATTCAACTTCATCTGGATCTATAGGTGTATCCCCGTTATTCGGCTTGATGTGATAGAGCATCTCTACGATGGCCGATTCCCTCAGAGACTGGATGCCTTTGTCTATAGTAGTCCACTTGGCCGAACGACTCGTAACATCGTCCTTGTACGGAAACCTTTCTTTCACAGCTGCCAAGAGCCACCTCCAAAGGCTGAGGGAATTTTTTCTCTCTTGCAATTGCTTTGTCAATTCCCCCTTCTCTAGCAAGTGATCCCAGCTGCTTGGCTTCTGTACCTTCTAGTTCGTGACCATCGGCCCCATTGTCCCAGCATCGGAGTAACCAGGTGATGATGTGCTCCCCTGGTTGCCGGGTAAAATCTTTTCGCATATTCCGCAGCTCGGTTGAGGTCCGAGGTCGAGAAGTTACCTCTTCTTCTTCTTCTTCGTCATGTGATGATGACTCCTGATCAGATTCTGGGCCGGGTGGTGAATTTATTGTTTCTTCATCTCGCTTCACCCTTTTTGCCTCCTTTTTGCTTATTCTCTTGCGTACAGGGGCAACCGATATTGGTATGAATTGGTCCTCTGGTTTGGCTGCAGTGATTATCACTGTGGTTTGAGTAGCAACTGTACTTGTTGCTGGGGGTGGTGTAGTTGCTGTGCTTGGAGCTGGGGTAACCGCGCTGTCTGTTGCAGTTGAAGTTTGAGCAGCTGCTGTACTTGCCACTGGGGTAGCTGCTCTGTTCATTGAGGCCAAAGTTTGAGTAGCGACTGTACTTGTCGCTGGGGTTGGTGCAGCTGCTGTGCTTGGAGCTGGGGTAACCGCGCTGTCTGTTGCAGTTGAAGTTTGAGCAGCTGCTGTACTTGCCGCTGGGGTAGCTGTGCTGTTCATTGCAGCCAAAGTTTGAGTAGCGACTGTTGCTTTGCCCTCGGATCCGCCGACATTCTTTTCCTTTTGAAGGTGCTGGATAGTGTTGAACAAGGCCCTGTAAGCATAGGCCAAGCCCCAGCACGTTTCCATGATTTGTCCATCTCTGGTATGGCCAGAATGACCACACACCTCATTTAAGTGTTTTACTATATCTTCTGGATTTTGCAGTTGTTTGGTAGTGAAATTCCAAAGTACTGGAGGGGCCCATTGACCTAGATACTTGCCCATACTATCCCACACACCCTGCCACTCATGGCTGTCCAGCCTCAGGGAAAATCTCTTGGTCCTCCTACATTGTCGTTTGACCCCAGACAAGACCCAAACCTGACTCTGCTTAACTCTTGAAATCAGTAGTGGGCAAAACACACTCTGTATGTGTGTTAGCATGGTGATTCCCATCACCATCAGCAAACAAGTCTCAACAGCATTAAAAGGCCATTCAAAAAATTCAAAACTCTCAAATGTAAATGGTCTGGGGGGACGACTGGGAGGGTAAAAGGATGTCTCCTTCACAGGTTGAGCACCTGAGAAGGAGAAAAAAGATGTGTAATTGCTAAGCACCTCCATCATATACCTCCCAAAGTATAAAGGTGGTGACCACACTGGGAACATAAGCCAGATCAGTTTCATGATCAATGATTCTATTGTATTACAAGTCATTACCATAAAGTACAATGGCACAAAAACCTTAGCCCAAGCCCCACACTTGAAAAACACTAATACAGCAAATACCGGATGGACGTAAGATACGATATACTGGAACTGTGAGATCAAGAGGAACAACCTTGAGAGCCAATAAATCAGCATTGTGACGAGTGACTATCAATCCAGTGAGATCTGTTCTTATCTCAACCCCTCGTGCCCCACGTTGGGCGCCAAAAATAATTGTCGTGGTTTAAACCCAGTCAGGTAACTTGTTCACTCACTCCCAGTGAGTGGTGCCGAGCTGACAACAATGCTGTGCATCCTCACTTCATAGTAATAGGTGGCATAGCCTGGTAGTGGTGTACTCCGCTACCCGGCCCCACTAATTCTTGTTATACCCAACTATTTCTCTCACTCTCTCTCAGATCCGGAATCCCATCCTTGTCGTCATTTATGTTCCAGAGTTCAGTGACTCCAGGTGAGAGAAAACAAGAGACAAATAGAGAACCCTCATCTAGTTTATTAATATAGGGAAATATAGAGATAGTAAAGGATACAGTCAAGGATACTTCTGATGTTTGGTTATCTTACCAACTCCAAGGTCCCTGATAGTGGGCAAAGATTTAGAACAGTGTGGCCTTCCTGCAAAATTTCTTGCAATCAAAACAGGACAGGCAGACAAGGAGTATGCAAAGCTAGCAGATGTTCGGGAGGCACAGTCTCTAAACTAACTGAGAAGTAGAAGGATGGTGTGAAATAATTCACTGGTGTTTAGCCACTAAATCCTGTTATCTCACTAAATCCTGTTATCTCACCACAGACTTACAACACAAACATATTGTTCTTTATCTTCGACCTAAGTTAAGCTAAAAGTACTTTAACCCTATGTTTTCCAGGCACTAGATTTCCTCATATCAAGCCCCCCCCTTTTTCTTTTACCTTTACAAATTCTTTTGCTATGTGACTCCTTTTTGCTCAAGAGTTCTCTCCATTTTCAACTTGTTATCTAATCTTGTGTCCTTAGCGAGACCTGTTTCTGTTATTGCAAACTCATAGTTATATCCACATAGAAACACCTATGATTTGCAAAAGCAAATATGTTTATGTGTTTATCACACTGATCATCTTCAGAGGGTCCTTGGAGTTGGTAAAATAACCCCCCACTGGTGGGAAATTTTCTTTAGCTGGTCCCCCACTGCCATCAGCAACTTCAACACGCTACTGCACCCTGTAGTAGTTATACCGTTAATGTAAATCTGTGTGTACTTTGCCCTAGTAGCGACTTGTTACTGGATGAACCCAGTGAAACTCTGCATTGAAAACTAGGTGCAAGGACTGAGGGTGGCCAAATACCTGCTACCACAGTCAAGGGCAAGACTGAGTTGGCCTCTGCGTTTGCCACCAAGAAGAACCTTTAGGTCTGCTGTTGGCTGCAATCCAGCAGGCGCTGAGCAGTGGGGGCACATGCCATGCCAGACCCTGAAGTGAGGGATGGCCTCCGCTGTTAAAAGAGGGTCATCCAGGAGAGAAGGGCAGGCCAAGCAGCCTGTGGTTGGCACGAGAGATGATCTAGTCTAAATCCCCTGCTCAAGCAGGGTCATCTAAAGCAGGTTTCATCATTAGCATAAGTAACTATTTAAGTAATAATAATATAATAAATAACTATCATATTTGAATCTTCTTTTCTCAAAGGTTAAAGTCAAGAAGCTGCTCTTGTGTGATTTAAGTTTTCTTAAGCAGAGAAGGGGATAAAAAAAGCCAAGGACTGTGTCTTTGGAAGTAATATTATCTATTTCCAGGTTCCCAAGACTCCCAGTATATCTGGTCAATGCATTGATGAAACCTTGTGTTTGGAGCCTGGACATCACCGCTTTGCTTTGCTTTTCCTCCATGTCATCTGGAGACTTGTTAACAATTTGTGAAGAACCAAAGACAAAGTGCTCGCCGCCTTGATCGTGCAAAACAAAATAGGACAGTGATTGTTTTTTTTTGCTTTTAGTACATTCGCATGGGTGTGAAGACTTCGATGGGGTATGTTGCATGAATTTAAGTGACAACTCCAGTTCAGTACATGCATAAATACAAAAGTTGAAGACCCTCGCTAACCAGCTAGCAGAAAACACCAGGTGGAAACCCTTTCAGAGATGGATGTGGGGGGTGGGACTAGCTGCAAAAAGCTGTTGCATTATTAGGGGTAATATGTATTGGGTTTTTATATATTTTATGTTCCTTGTCTTTTAGCACTAATCCATTCCCTTATAGACAGTATACTATATAAAACTGTAGCACAAATGGTAAAATATTTGTGTGTTCCAACCACGGACCACGGAGTGGAATGTGTCAGGGACAATACATAATGGTCCATGGTGCAACACAGAAAGATAGAAAAGTACTGTTTGTTTGCTTTGGCTCCTCCCCAGAAAGTCCTGCTTTGGTTCCTACCTGGAAATTTCCACTTTAGAACTCCCCAGAAAAGTCTCGACCCTTGGACACCTTTCCAGATATAGCTGGCCACTTCTTCCAACATAGGCTGGCCCCCTGCGTCAGAATGAGCGTGCATTTTTGTCAGCATAAAAGCCCGAGTCTCATGCGATGCGGGGGAGGCAGAACCTCATACCACCCAGGTCAACGCTGCCTTTGCAGGTATGCCCAATAAGGTTGAGCCTGCCACCTCGCACTGTGATGATGATTCTTGGAGCTGGTTTCCTGATCGTCTTTACAGGGTCATAGAATCACAGAATAGTTAGGGTTGGAAAGGACCTTAAGAAAAACTACTTCCAACCCCCTGCCATGGGCAGGGACACCTCACACTAAAACGTCACACAAGACTCTGTCCACCCTGGCCTTGAACACCGCCAGGCATCGAGCATTCACAACTTCCTTGAGTGTGAAATACAAACTCACTCCTCTAATAGAGATAACAAGGTTTTATTGAGTGACAAATCAATAAAGCAAAAGCAAGAGCGCTGGGCGCCTGACCGTAGCCAGAGGCGCACTGATTAACATTTGTTACAGGTTAATATACTTTCACTATTGCATTAGGCACATACATAATCATAATTCCAGCATATTGGTGAAGAATATTATAACTAGCTCCAGGAAGTTACTATCATAAGTCTCCTCCTCTTGGTGTCTGTGCACTGCTCTCTGGTGATTGTGGGCAGGGGTCTTGAGGATGAAGTAAGCAGTGTTCCTCTTGTGAGTAGGGGTCTTCAAGATGAAGTAAGCAGTCTTCCTCGCAGTGTACTTTTCACCTTTGGCACAGTTGAACACCCCACTAATCTCAGAACTAGCTGAAACCAGCCATATCTATAACTCTCCTGATAGTGGGCAAAGATTTAGAACAGTGTGACCTTCCTGCAAAATTTATTGCAGGACAGGAGTATGCAAAGCTAGCAGATGCTTGGGAGGCTCTGTCAATAAACTAACTGATAAGTAGAAGGATGGTGTGAAATAACTCATTCATGTTTAGTGGGGCCACTAAATCCTGTTATCTCACCACAGACTTACAACACAAACACTGGTCTTTATCTTTGACCTAAGTTAAGCTAAAAAGTACTTTAACTCTATTTTTTCCAGGGACTAGCTTTTCTTATATCAAGCCCCCTCCCCGCCCCTTCTTTCTTAAACCTTTACAAATTCTTTTGCTGTGTGACTCCATTTTGCTCAAGAGTTCTGGCCATTTTCAACTTGTTGTCTAATCTTGTGCCCTTAGCGAGCTTTTTTTCCGTTATTGTGAACTCATACAGTTATATCCACATAGCAACACCTATGATTTGCGATAACCAATACATTTACGTGTTTATCACATTGGGCAACCCATTCCAGTCAAATGCTTTGCACAAGTCCAGGTAGATGACGTCAGACTTCTCTACCCCTGTCCATCAGTTCCATAGCCCCATCACAGACGGCCACCAAATTGGTCAGGCAAGATTTCCCCTTAGTGAAGCCATGCTGGCTGTCACCAACCACCTCATTGTTTTTCATGTGTCTTAGCATGCCTTCCAGGAGACTCTGCTCCAAGATTTTGCCAGGCACAGAGGTGAGACTGACTGGTCTGTAATTCCCTTGGTCATCCATTTTCCCCTTCTTGAATATGGGGGTTATATTTCCCTTTTTCCAGTCATTGGGAACTTCACCTGACTGCCATGATTTTTCAAATATGATGGCCAGTGGCTTAGCAACTTCATTCGCCAGCTCCTTCAGGACCCACGGATGGATTTCATCAGGTCCCACGGCCTTGTGCACGTTCAGGTTCTTAAGATGGTCTCGAACCAGGTCCTCTCCTACAGAGGGCCTAGTGTCTTCATTCTCACAGTCCCCGAGTCTGTCTTCCAAGACCTGGGCGGTGTGGTCAGAGCATTTGTCAGTGAAGACCGAGGCAAAGAAGTCATTAAGAACCTCAGCCTTCTCCAAATCCAGGGTAGCCAGTTCTCCTGAGAGCTTCCGGAGAGGGCCAACATTGTCCCTAGTCTGTCTTTTATTTGCAGTGTAAATATAGAATCCCTTCCTTTTACCTTTCACATCCCTAGCCAAGTTTAATTCTAACTGAGCCTTAGCTTTCCTAAGCTGGTCCCTAGCTTCCCGGACAACATCCCTGTATTCTTCCCAGGCCACCTGTCATTGCTTGCTCCTTTTATAAGCCTCTTTTTTCCCCTCAGGGTTTCCTCAGCAGCTCCTTATCCATCCAAGGTGGTTTCCTGGCCCTCCTGCTGCAATACTCCTGAGCTTGTAGCAGGTGATACTTGAATATCAACCAACAGTCTTGGGCACCCCTGCCCTCTAGGGCTACATCCCATGGAACCTTACTGAGAAGGTTCCTGACGAGGCCTAAGTCTGCTCTCTTGATGTCTAGGGCAGTGAGCTTGTTGCACACTCTTCTTACTGTTCTGAGGATCTCGATCTCAACCATCTCATGATCGCTACAAGGAAGTCTGCCCTGGAGCATCATATTTCCAATGAGCCGTTCCCTGTTGGTGAGCATAAGGTCAAGCATGGCACTTCTCCTTGTCGACTCCTCTTTTACTTGCAGAAGGAAGTTGTCTTCCACACAATCGAGCAACCTCCTGTATTGCTTGTGCTGGGCCGTACCGTTGTTCCAACAGATATCCCAGGCCGATATTCAAAACCACAGCGCTGCACCAGCTACTAAGAAGGAGGAAAAAAATGACTGCTACTGCTGAACCCAAGACACAGGGGAAGAAGAAGGGAGGGAGCAAGCGAGCATCTGTGCGGTTCCGAGTTACAAGCTGGGCTTAAACTATGACAGTTCTTTGTGGCGCCCAACGTGGGGCACGAAGTGTTGAGATAATGACAGATCTGACCAGAGTGTGTCTAACCATATTTGTGAGAAGCATTCATTGTTTCGGATTAATAGTCACTCGTCACAATGCTGGTTTATTGGTTCTCAAAGTTGTTGCTCTTGATCTCAGAGTTTCAGCATGTCGTACCTTACTTACAGCCGATATTTGCTGTTTTAGTGATTATCAGCCTGGGGGCCTGGACTAGGGTTATTGTTTCACTGTACTTCATGGAACAATTTGGGAGCAATGAGGAACACCTGCTGCTCAACCACTGATATAGCCATGTCCTCCCTCAACTGGGCTACAGGCTCCTTCTTTCTCAGCAACATTAAACACTGCCCTTGCAGTCTCACTCCCACTGCTAAATGCTTAGTCTTGAGAGAAATTATCAAGCACAGCAAAGAGGCAGGTGTTAGTCTCCCACAAACCCCGCACTTTTGAGAAGCGGCAAAATGTTCTGGCCTTCCTTTGAGGAACATGAGCAGGTCCAATACTATTCACCCTCTTTCCCCAGCTACTGGCCACCTGTGAGGAACTTGACCCAGAGCTGGGAGCCACCCTCCTGCAGGTCTTAAGGTCCCCTGCAGCCATGGAGCTGAACAAAGAGCTGATCTGTTCTGAGGGACAGGCAGGGCAATAAGCAGCACACGGCCCAGCAAGTGCAAAACACCCTGCCTATCGCTGAAGGACCAGATAAGGCGTTACCTTCTTCACTACTGCTGTTCCTTTCATGTTACTTTTGTAAATAGTTCATTACAAGCCTAGGCATGAAGCTTTTTTTACAATAAAAAGTAGGTTACAAATTTCAGTTTAGACTTCATTTTGAGAATTATTTTTTTCTTTAAATCCAGAAAAAAGAAGTCTGCTTAAAGTCCACTCCACTGTCCTATGTACTCTTAGAGCCACATCTGGCCACTTCTGTACAGGCAGCAGCAGTTCCTTCAGGCAGGGAAGTCTGATTCTACAACTGTGTGCATGGGGAGAAAGGAGACCATGAAAGGATGCTGCTGAACATCCATCCCTCTGGGGTTAGACAGATGCTCAGTACAACACTGCTGAATCAGACACGAGCATGGATAATCACAGCATGAAGACAAGCTTTTTCTGAGCAAGCTGAAGCTAATTTCACTGAGTTCTTTGGGAGACTAAAACATAGATTAAAAACCTCTGCTCTGCCATATGGTTTCTACAGGGCTGGACTGGGAAATCTTCCCCATCCCCCTCAGGTGTGCTCCTGCTGTGCAGTCACTTCTGGCTTTACCACCTGGCTTTCTGAAGTCCCTGAAGTATTTAGGAGGAGAATAGGCTCTGGCTCCAGTGGCTTAGCTTTGTCCCGAACGTGGATGAGAGGGTGCACCATGGACATGTGTACGTTAAGGTTATGGGCTTTCTCAAAGCGCTTCCCACACTGGTCACAGGCAAACTCCAGCTCTGTCTCAGCTTTGTGTTTAGTCATGTGGTACTTGAGCGATGCTCGCTGCCTGCACTGGAAACCACAGATTTCACACCTGCAAGGCAAAACAGGGGCTCAGCACCAAGCCTGAAGCCATGGTTGTGGCGCTTGCACTTTGTTGCACTGAATAAGCCCACAAGACAGCCACAGCTTTGTAGTATTTCCTACAACCACCCCAGTCACCCAACACAATTCTCTCCTCAGGCTTGCAGCTTGCTGGTGGTAGCTGAGCACTCCCCTGCTCAACTCAGAAGGGCAACAGGATCAGAAGGATGTTTAAAACTTGCTCAACAACAGGATGCACATTTAAAGTGATTCAGCCAGGACACTACCACCTACTGGCAGGGTTTAGGTCACAGAATCACTCTGGGCTAAGGTCAGTGACTGCGAGGGCTCAGCAGAACTTCACTACCCTTCCCTCAGCTATGAAGGCAAGGTTGGTGTGCACTTACTGAAGGGGCTTTGCTCCCGAGTGCCGCATCTGATGGACTGAGAGGTGTTTGCGTTGCTTAAAGGTCTGCCCACATTCATCACAGATATAATTACGTGCCTCTGCAATGGAAAACGGAAGAGTCATCAATTCTGCTTATTTCTTCGTACAGGAAATGCTCATGTGCCACTGCCCATGCTTACTGCTGGAGTCTGAATTCCTCCCTCTGCCTCACATCCCCCACACTATGGCTTGTTCCAGGTTTATAGGCAAGGCAGACAGTTCTAAACCCCACACAGAGTTCTGCCACAGCACCTACAAGCCTTGTACAATCAAGTGTTGGGTGTTTGTGATGCCTGTCACCAGCCAGGACACACCTGTATGAATGAGCTTCACATGCCGCTGTAGGTACCGGTCAATCATGAACACCTTGTTGCAACCAGGATGAGGACAGGGCCTCTCCCGTACCTCTTCATGATGCTCTTTGATGTGTTTCTGTAAATAAAGGACAAAGCTTTTAAGCACTGGGTTGTATTTCCCCCAGCCAAAAACGTGAATCCCTCAAAAACCATCTTAGCAGACTCATGCATCAGTGCTGCTCCACTGTGAGAGACCAGGGACTCTGCCTCCTGCAGAGCAAGGCAGTGAATTAAGTCTCAGGGACCCTCTCCTTATGTGGAAGTGGTTCTGCAGTACTCAAAGCTACAGGTTTAGGAAACGAGCAAACCCTGACTCACCTTCATGCCATCAGCCCCTCTGTAGACAGCTGTGCAGCCCTGGTAAGGACACTTGTAAATGGTCGGCAGCTCCTCCCTATGAAGCACAGCCCAGCCATCAGCCAGCGTGCTGAGCAGGGGTACTGCCCAGCCACCCGCCTCCTTATTACCTCTCACACTTGATCTTTTTTTTCCAGCCAGGCTTAGGCCCTGGCTTCTTCCTTGTGTTGGGCTCTTCTGCCTTCTTTACTTCTTTGATGTTGCTTTTCTTGCTAGAAATCCTCCAAGAAGGAACAAGGACAGTGGTTCAATACTCAATTTTGGTTTTAGTCCTCCCACCTAATTGTCCCTGAGTGTCTGACAGCTTTGCCTGATGCTTGGCAAAGCAGGAGCATGTGCACAAGCTGAGCTGTGGGCCTAGAACTGAGGAATGAGTTCAGGCCTGACAGGGAGCTCATGGAACAGAGGCATCACTGTGACCTCCAAGCAGGAACATGCAAGAAATGGAAGCCCCAAAGAACACAGTGTTAGCTGAGCAGAGCCTATTGTGGAGCGGGCACCAGCCCTCCCGCTCACCCATGGAGTGCTCTGCTTATCACACTGCGAGACCCTTACTTCTTCTCAGGGTAAGGCTCAAAGGAGTCATCTGAAGACTGCACGTTTCTTTTCTCGTTTCCATCGTCACTCAAGAAGTCCCTAAGAGAAAGAAGATGCCCTTAACCCACACAGCACCACCCTGGTACTTCAGCACCAGCATCTGCAGCAGCAGCACATGTTCTCCATTCCCAGCACATCCATCTTCCCCACAGCATGGCAGCTGAGGTTCCACATATCCTCCTCCCTCATAAGCTCCCCAAGCAAATACAGCACTGGTGCACACAGAAAATAGTAAATTTGGGTTCTTTTAGGTCTAGATCTCTGTAAGAATAACTGAACTGCTGTCAGGAGAACAAAAAGTAGATGTTACTGAATAGGTCTATTGGTTGTTGAGGGATGCTGCCACCATTTTCAATACTGGGAAAGTAAGTTCCTAGATCAAAATGTAATATAACTGTCTGGTGCAGGTTAATTAAGCTGCAAGTCATTCTGTAGTTCCTCATACATAGCAACCACATAGGTTTGGGTTTTACTTTTTCCTCCTTTTAAGTCCTAAGCCATACAAGAAGCAATTAATTCAGAAGCCAAGAAACAGGCAATAAATTATTGTGGCACTTTTAATGTGACAACCAATGGATTTAGCTAACATACTAAAATAAATCTGCACTGAGCCATACTTCAGACTCTGAATGACTGGACCCAGTTCTCAGTTATTTACAAGCCTCACTTTAAATACCAATGTTTGAAGGATTTAGCCAAATCTTTGATCATAAAGACTGCTAAGCTGCCAGTGTCCCTCTCACCTCCCATTTAATCACTCTCCAAGTGCCACCCCTCACACTGACTGCTCTTCTGGAGCAGCCATGAAGGAGAATTGCTCCAAGGGGCTGGAGCAGAAGGACCCAGGCCTGAGCAAACCCCTACATTGTTCCTTCCCCAGAGCAGGGAATGAAACAGGACCAAGTTTGCTGGAAGCAGACAACACAGAGAGCACATGTGCATGCAAAACCACACACCCCACTGTGCAAACTCCCCCCTCCCCCCCCACTGCAGTGCAGGTGGCAAGTTCAGCACATCAGTGGTGTGAACTCCATCCCACCACTGCAGAGCCACTGCTCTGTGCCTCCAACACTGGTTCCAAGGGGCCTAAAGGGCCAGGTCACTGGTGGAGAAAGAGCTCTCTGAGGTGCACCAGGTCATACTCGCAAAGAAGACATTTACGCTATTTTAAACCCACTCTTCTCTCACCCCTCAGAAAGGTCACTGAACTCGTCTTTTACCCGCTCATCCAATGTTGCGGACAGAATCTGCTTCCCACTCAACTGTCCTAGGGAATGAAGGAGAACACGGTGCATTATAAGGAAAAGCAGCAAAACCAAGCTAGAAGAGACAGCTGCCAGGAAGGAACTGGCTGCTTCAGGTTCCCTCAGCATGGCCCACACCAAACTATGCATTCCATGACAAGTTAATGATTATTTAAACCAAACTTCATGTCTCACACTCAAGGATGGGAGAGCCTTTACCCTGCAGTTCCCCTGAACATCTTTTGATTTCCCCCATGACACCCAAAAGACTCATCCCTCAGGGAGTCCCAGTTGCTGTTCCCCTTTCCAGCAGTGGCTGTCAGAGCTAAACAGAGCCTGACTTCTGTAACTCAGAATCAGTGTTAATTTAATTCTTCTCTTCTAGAAGTGGTACTGGGGGGGGGGGGGGGGTGTGACATTCAGCAGTAAATCCACAGTAACTCGACTCATGAGCCCAGCAACTTTCCTTTGCAGAGAGAAGGGGCTCCTTCTGTTCAGCATCACCCAAGGTGGGTCAGGAAGCCCCTCCTTGCCTGTATATGGATGGGGCTTGGATTGAGCAGAAAGAAACATCTGGCAAATACAGT
Organism: Pezoporus flaviventris; assembly: GCF_033815535.1. NCBI lineage: Eukaryota > Metazoa > Chordata > Aves > Psittaciformes > Psittacidae > Pezoporus > Pezoporus flaviventris. Next base: position 149,712 of record NW_026892810.1, read on the forward strand.
GCTGGAGAACCAATGACTGCTCTGCATCATGGCAGTCTCTGGGGACGGGATGCAGCCCCACCACTGCTCGCTCCCTGGGCCAGTTCTGTGGCTCCTTGCCCCCCAGATGCCTGGGGGGAGATAAGAAGGCAAAATCCCTTACCTGTAGCATTGCTCAGTGGTGACCCAGGCTGCGGCAGGGCTGTCTCTTGCAAGGAGACCATGCTGTCCAGTTGAGAGTGAAATGAATCCCTGTTCTGCAGTGACTCATTCTTCATGTTCAGTGGCACTGATGTGGTCCCCTTGTTTGCAGGCTGCTGGCAAGGAGTTGTCCTTACTGAAGCATGCTGGGGTTTGGGAGCAGAAACAGCCTTGGCATTGTCTGCCTCTGCCCCACTGTCAGTTAAGTGCTGTGCTGTGCTTTTGTTCCACTCTTGCTTGACAGACAAGGCGCTGTTGACAAGCACTGTGCTACAGTACGAATCTGTGTCCATGATGTAGTCGTGGCCACTGCCGCAGCCCCAGATGGCATGGATGATGCCACAGTACTCAGAGGAGAGCACACTCTGCAGGCTGGGCACTGATGCACAGCTCCCAGCATGCCTGTGCGTCCATGACACCAGACTGTGCAGGCACTGCAGGCTGGATGTGATCGGGTCAACTGTTGGAAGGAGAGGCAGCACATGCATGGTCAGTCAGTCCCTGGGACAACCAGGGACACAGCCACCCGTGTGGAGGGACACACTCCCCCCAGGAGGGGACAGGGCTGCAGACCCACTCCCCCAGGGCTGTGGGAGACAGCAGGTGAGAGACCCCCTAAAGATGGGCTGGGGCAGCCCCAGTAGTTGCCAATATTGATAATTATATAGTGGAAAGTGTATTTCTGATTTTCCCCCATGTCTGACAGTGGCAGGGACAGGCCTGGTGCTGCTGCCCACATCCTCTCTGCCTACTCTTCATGCCACCAGCGTGAGCCTGCACCTGTGCAGCTCTGCTTGGGGAGCTCCTCAACACCCATAAAACCCAGACCTGTGCTGATAGTATTACAGAAAGGGAAAGGAAAAAAAGGGAGAAAGGAAGGGGGGAAAAAAAGGGAAAGGGGGCAAGCACTCACCCATGCAGGAGGCACTTCCTTCCATTCCCAGCTGGGCCTGGGCCATGCTGCTCCTGTAAAACCCAGAACAGCACAGTGGGGTCTCAGGGGTTACGGAGGGACGAGGCATCAATACGTGGCAACTTACTGCTCCCAGGAAGCAAGAAAAGCAACATACTTTCCTTTGGACTTTGCATGATCTGTGGGAGATGCGTTCACCCTCTGGATGAAGGTCCTGAGGATGCTTTGGCATTTGTAGAACTGGGCATGGCACTTCTTACAGACAAACTGGGGGAGCGTGGGGTCCTGTCGCACAGCCACGCCGACCAGCCGCTGGAAGTCCATGAAGAAGACCTGATCCACACAGCACTGCTTCTCCGAGTTTTCCCCCATCGCTGACACCTTCCCGAAAGCATTGTGAAGGCTCCTGGAGGAGAACTTCCCATGGCAGAGACGACAATACCCAGTGCTCAGTGCTCTGCCAATTCCTGCCAGAAAAGGGAGTACCAGCTACAGCCAGATGGCACCAGCATGTGGGAAGACATTCCCCTTCCCTTGATCCAGGCTGCCTCCAGAGTCCCATCTTCAAAATAAGAATGGAAAAACCAAGCAGGAAGCAAGACACCTTCCCTGTGACCCTTTCCCTGCAGACCAGGACACTGCTCTGCAACTGGTTGACCCCCAAATCAGCCTCTGATTTTCCTGGCTGCCCCTGCAGAGGAACCTCCTCCCAGTTGTAGCATTCCCAGGACTCATGCCAGCACGTTTGTGCTTTTGCATCCCTTGGCTTAAACAGATCTTCTCCCTCCCTAGCATTTATCTCCAAAGTACTTATAGCGAGTGGTGGCAGCCCTCAACCTGAGAGGTGCCCAGCAGCAAGCAGGTAGCTGGGATGTGCCACAGGACCATCCCGGTGCAGTGGGGCAGATGCAGAGCAGCTCTCCTGCTCCCAGTTCGCTGACTGCGCTGCTCTCCCACCTGGCAACATCTTCCCCATCCCATGGCATCCCAGCTTTGCAGAGCATAGCTCCATCCCTCCGTTGTGCCATAATGGAAAATTCCTGGAACGCTCTGCACCCTCCGGGCCACCTGCCCAGGCACGGGTCCCACCTGCAGCACCCAGTTAATCTTCAGATGCCCAACTTCGAACCGTTCCACATTCAAACTTATCTCCCACCGCAGCCGCACGGGCTCGGTTATCGGCTGCCGCCAAATCACTGGCAGCACCGGAAAATGGAGGGAAGAATCAGCTCCCACCCGCTCGCCCTGCCATACTGCCCCAGCCCCTCTTACCTCGTCGGTTACTGGCACCGGGAGCCTGTACTCCTTACAAGTGAAGACGCTCTCCACAAACCGGCAACCCCAGGCCTGTTTTCCGGTGTACCGACCCCGGGAGCTGCGGTCCGCGCCCCAGCCGAGAGGAGAGGCGGCGGCAGAGCTCGGCGGTGTCCAGCCTTACACCCGCCAGGACCAGCCCGCAGTCCGTACCGGTGGGTGCCCGCGGGGTGAGGGACTGACCTCTCGCTCCCGTCTGCTGGCTTCCGCCCCAGGGCGGCCCCACCACCCAGTTCCCCCCGCCCCGGCCGGACCTCGCTTCACCTGCCTCCGGTGCTCCGCCGAGGACGGCGGGCCGTGTCCAGGCGGCACCCGCTGGGACCCACCCCGTGAAGGACTTGGACTGCGACGCCGCCTCATTCCCGCGAGCCATCGTACCAGGAAGCTGCCGAGGCCCGGAGAGCTCCGCATCGGAGCCGCCCGGGACCGCCAAGAACCGTCCGCGCAGATCGCGCTTCATCGCCGCCGCGGGCCCGGCCCAGCCCCACCCGGCGCAGCGCCCCCTGTCGGCTGGAGGACCCCGGGAGCCGCTGGCGGCCGCCATGGTCGCGGCAGGCTCAGCGGGCCCCGATGGGGCCCGGGGCAGGCCGGGCCCTGCAGACCGCCATTAGGGCGGCGAGTGGCGCCCTGGAGATGGGTAGCGCCGGCCGGACACGAGTGAGCGGGCGGCGGGACTCCCCGCGCACCCCGGGCCCGGCCTTCCGTCGGGTTCCTCCGGCACAGGCGGCACTGGGAACGCCGGATCCCTCCAACTCCATGGGGTGTCCGGAGGTGTGTGTCTCCCCGGACCACCCCCCGCCCCGCCCAGATCCCAGACACCCCGGGGATGGGCACGATCCTGCCCCCCTCCCTGGCGCAGCTTGGCCCCTCGTCGGGTTCCATGTTCCATTGGCCACCTCAGGGTTCCGTGTTCCCCTTGGGGAGCCTCGGCTCAATCCCCATCTCTCTGGCAGGAGGCCTACGTGGAGTACCTGAAGAGTATTGACTTGCGGAGAAAGGACTTTACAACCAATCAGCCAATTAGAGTTGTAAAGTAGGTATGTTTATTCAGCGCTGGGCGGCACAGAGATATCCCACCAAAGTCGTGAGCGCCGCAGCCGCCCATCCTTCAAACATATATAGCATTGTGGCTACATATTCATGAGACCACCTATACATATTCATAACCTGTCCCCACTTCATATGATAATTAGTATTTCCATAAACTCCTCCTGCACAGTGCTTTTTGTAAGTGGTCATAGGGGGTCGTGGGGATGAAGGCTAGCAGCTCTTCTTCGTCATCGTAAGTAACCTTTTGGTCTTGCGCAGGCTCAGTTACTCCTTGGATCTTGCACCTGTTCTCTTCTTTTGCTCAGCTCAGTCGCCCCTTGGATTGGCTGATCTTATCCCAAAAGTTACAAATGTAGCTAACTTTTCATAGGTGTCAAGTCCTGCACTTTGTTAACCTTTAGGTTGCACTAACAATGCGATTAAGGTATATTATTACTAATTACATTAACAATGCGAACTAATTACCCAACCAGCAACAAGTTTTAAATCTTAGGACTCCCCTATCTCAGCATCACTCTCATTGTGCAGGCCCTGCAGGAAGAGGCGGCATGTAAAGCACCCGGGCCTGCTCCTTTGTCCCCGCTAGTGCCTTCTCCATCGCAGAACGGTCTGGGGCCAGTGTCACTGGGGTGGGTGACCACAGCACCCTGCTCTCCTCGCAGGTGGGATTGAGGGGGATTACCCCGACACCCCAAAGATGGTGAAGCTTGCGGAGCAGTGCCTGGGGAGAGTCAAGTCCATTGTAGTGGCACTGGGTGAGTGAGGGGCTGTGGGTCCCGCTCCGGGGACCTGGAACCCCATCCCAGGTGGGAGTAGGGCTAGTGGGTCACAGCTGACTTCCTCCCTCCCCAGGGAAAGCCCAGGCCAATCCGGCTGTGCAGGGGGCCCTGGCTCCCCTCCCCAGGCACTGCAGTGTTTGCTCGGATGGGGGGGGGGGGAGGGGGAGGGGTGGGAAACTCTTTTCCTTCCTACCCCCAAAGATCTTCCAGAAGCTGCAGATCACTGAGGCACAGAGCATATGGAAGTATGTGAGCTTGGACACGGGGAGGGGGGGGGGCTGGTGTTTGCCTCACACCTGCCTAGGGGGCTAGGATGGGCCATCCCCAGGCTTTGGCTTTGCTGGGTAGGGGGAACAGCAGGGAAAGGGCCCTGGCATTTGTTGCCGTGTCCTGCAGTGGGTCCTGAGGGCAGGGAGTTGATGCTGCTGGAGGCAGCATCTCTGCAGAAGTGGAAGCTGAAGACTGCAGCTGAACCTCAGCAAGGCCCTGCAGAAGACCTCCCTGGCAAGTGAGGAGCTCCCTGGGTGGAAAGTCAGGGCAGGCTGGGAGGGGAGAGGGATCCTGGGGTGCCTGAGGGACCCCCTGCTCCATGCTGTCTGTGCTGGTGGCTGTGGCCTTTGGGCAAATGTCCCCAACACGTTGCCTGCTTTACAGATGCTGTCCCTGCAGCTTCAGATGGTGGAAAACCTGGTTATTGCCAAGGCCCAGGAGGAGACTGTATACTTCCTAGCTGTCCTGGGTTCAGCTGTAACAATTATTTTTCTCCTTCTTAGTAGCTGATGCAGTGCTGTGTTTTCAACTTTAGTCTGAGAACAATGCTGATAATGCACTGATGTTTTCAGTTGTTGCCAAGTAATGCTTACTCCAATCAAGGACTTTTCAGTCTCATGCTCTGCCAGGGAGGAGGGGCACAAGAAGCTGGGAGGAAGCAGAGACAGGACACCTGACTGAAACTAGCCATAAGGGGTATTCCATACCACAGCACATCATGCCCAGGACATAAACTGAGGGGAGTTACAGATTGCTGCTCAGGTCAGGCTGGGTATCTGTCAGTGGGCAGTGCGCAATTGTATTGTGCATCACTTGTGTTTATTGTTTTCTTTTTCTTTTCCTCTTTTAGTTTTATTTTCTCTCCCCTTGTTATTTCCTTTATTATTATTAGTGGTAGTAGTAGTGGTTTTGTATTATACTTTAGTTATTGGACTGTTCTTATCTCAACCTATGGGGTTTATGTTCTTTTCATTCTTCTCCCCATCCCTTTAGGAGTGGCAGGAGAAGAAGCAAGGGGGATTGAGCGATTGGCTGCATGGTTCTGAGTTACCAGCTGGGCTTAATCCACGACACCAGCATTGAGGGTGTACTGGGCTCCAGCAGAGCCGCATACCTTCCAGCTCCAGTGCCTGTGCCCCATCCCTGGGCTGTACCGATCCCCCACAGGCTTTTGGGGTCCTGCTCCTGTCTTGCTGCCTGCTGACTGGGAGGATGAAGGTGGGAGAAGGGTTGAGCCCAGCCCCTAGGCTGCTGGGGCTGTGCTGGGCAGCAGGTTGTGCTGGGTGGTGGGTGCTGCAGTGGTGCAGGAGCTCTAGAGCCTTAACTCTGCCATGGCCCAGCTGCAATGGAAGATGGAAGAGCAGCGGCTGCAGCTGCAGGAGGCTGCCAACAGGTATAGGGGGTGTCACAGCAGGGACCCTGGGGGCCACCCTGGCAGTGCCCTCACCTGGGGCCATTCCACCCCCAGGAGGTTCTCCAGCAGCATGGACCTCATGCCTGAGGAGCAGGAGCAGAGCTCCCTCTACACCACCATCCTCAAGTATGAGCAGGACCATGTGAGTATATGTCGGAGGCTGCTGTGGGGACAGAGGTCTGTGCTGTGGGTGCAGGATGTGTGCTGGCCTTGGGTGCTGTGGGGCAAGAGTCCTTGATGCCCCTGAGTGCTTCTCGTACAGGGTGCTATGCCATGGGGCAGGGTGCTGTCTTTACTGATGTTCCCCAGGACTGGCTGAGGCAGTGGAAAGCCAGGCTGAAGCGGAGCCCAGTGGATCTCTCCCTGTTGTCAGGGCTCTTCTCCTGCCTCCTCAGGTAGTGCTAGGGTGGGGAGGGGCCCTTCTCGGAGCTAGGGGGCTGCTTGCTGGTGCCCCCTGCAGACCCCTTCCTGTGCTTTCAGCTTCCCGAAGCACCCCATCGCCCAGCTCCTGCAGCCAGCTGCAGTGTGCGGTGTACACCCGCCTCTACCCAGCCGTCACCTGGGGCACTGCCGACACCACTGTAGCCTCCCCCACCGGCCTCTCCTTCCACTTGCTTGGACCCAGGGGGGGCGCTGGCTCTGAGCCTCCCAAAGCTTCTACCACGTGTTCTTGGTGCCCGAGCATGGCGCAGTTGGGCGGCAGCACAGCCTCTCCAGCAAGCCCCTCACTGTTGGCCCCAGCACCCCAACGGTAGAGGGCAGCTGGCCAGAGCCAGCAGCAGCCCCCCAGACCCCCTGGGAGAGCTCCTTCGAGGACCTGGAACAGTTCCTGGCATCGCCCAAGGGCTGGGCCCCCAGGGAGCCCCTGGCTGGCCTCAGGACAGAGGTGATGCTGCTGGAGCAGCTGAAGGGCATCGTGTGGGACATCCACAATGCCATCGGTGAGGGGTGGCTGCTGGGATCTGGGGGCTTTCTGGGCCTGGGCAGGGCTCTTCCCCTGTTGTGGGCTCTCTGGGGGAGCAAGAGGATCCCTGTACCCTGTTGTTTTAGCTGGAGCAGACTTGGGGTCAGGATGGATTGGATGGGTGGTCTCGGGGGACACCCACCAAGAATGCTGTGTAACTTGTCCTTTCCCAAACAGGCTGTTGTCCCTGATGCTGCTGGCCTTCAAAAGGCTGAACACAGCCACCAGCAAGGACCAGTGCCTGGCCTGCCTGGAGGAGGCCTTTTTCCCAACACTGTGGGCCCTGCTGCTGGCTCTGTAGGTACTGAGGCCCTGGGGCCAGGCCAGGCCCCTGCAACCCCCTCCCTGGCAGCCCCTCGCCTCTGCCTGCAGGAGTGTGCACCAGCTCCATGAGGCAACCCTGGCCCACAGCATGGAGCAGCACTGGCATGTCAGCACCATCAACATGGAGCTGGCATCCTGGCTCTTGCCCCTGGCTTCCCCGTGTACAGCTCTGCCATTGAGGACCTGTGACTCATCCCTCTGGAGACTTATGCATGCAGGAAGCTGGAGTGCATTGGTGAGTGGCTGGGGGGGGGCAGGCTGGTAGTGTTACTGCAAAAGTTGGTTGGAGAACCTCTCTAAGACTCAATTTGGAGTTTTAGAAAGCAGCATTCTTTATTGCAGTGCTGGGCTCACACACAGATCATTTCTCAAAGGTGAGTGCACTCATTACTTGCTGGCAGCAGCTGTATATTTAGCATACTCATGCATATTTACAGTTTTTTCCAGTAAAATGATTTACAAATTCATGAGATTCTGGGAACTAATTATAATGCTGTTAGTTTTCATTCCAATTACACATGCACTTTCTTGCTGAGTGGGGTTCTCTGGTGGTCGTCGATAGTCTTCCTCACTGTATTTGCTGATTGACCTCAGTGCTTTCATGCTTGCAAGGTCCTAGTGCTGAGTTAGCAGTTGGCATGTCCTTGCTTTTGTTCTATTCCAGTCTCTGTTATCTTGAAGGCTGGCATCCTGCGTCTTATTTACTGACTGTTGTTATCAGTCCCATGATGTTCCTTCCCCCATCAGCCAGGCATTCTTTACTACCTATGTGATAGCAAGTTAGAACAGCTTGTTGTATTTTACTATGTTAAAGTCACACACAGTATTGTTAGTTTAAACCTACAATTTAAGCCAACAGTGGGGGGTGCCCGGATGACCCTCAGCACCTGCTCTGTGCTGCAGTGTATCACAGTATCACAGTATGCTAGAGATTGGAAGGGACCTCGAAAGATCATCTAGTCCAATCCCCCTGCCGGAGCAGGAACACCTAGATAATGTTACACAGGAATGTGTCCAGGCGGGTTTTGAATGTCTCCAGGGAAGGAGACTCCACAACCTCCCTGGGCAGCCTGTTCCAGTGTTCTGTCACCCTCACTGAGAAGAAGTTTCTTCTCAAGTTTAAGTGGAACCTCTTGTGTTCCAGTTTGTACCTGTTACCCCTTGTCCTATCATTGTTTGCCACTGAGTAGAGCCTGGCTCCATACTCATGACACTCCCCCTTTATATATTTATAGACACTTATAAGGTCACCCCTCAGTCTCCTCTTCTCCAAACTATAGAGACCCAGCTCCCTCAGTCTTTCCTCATAAGGGAGATGCTCCACTCCCTTAATCATATTTGTTGCCCTGCGCTGGACTCTCTCCAGCAGCTCCCTGTCCTTCTTGAACTGAGGGGCCCAGAACTGGACACAATATTCCAGATGGGGTCTCACCAGGGCAGAGTAGAGGGGAAGGAGGACCTCTCTCGACCTACTAACCACCCCCCTTCTAATACACCCCAGGATGCCATTGGCCTTCTTAGCCACAAGGGCACAGTGTTGGCTCATGGTCATCCTGTCGTCCACTAGGACCCCCAGGTCCCTCTCCCCTACACTGCTCTCTAACAGGTCGTTTCCCAACCTATACTGGAACCTGGGGTTGTTCCTGCCCAGATGCAGGACTCTACACTTTCCCTTGTTATATTTCATCCAGTTATTCCCTGCCCAACTCTTCAGCCTGTCCAGGTCTCGCTGGATGGCAGCACAGCCTTCTGGCGTGTCAGCCACTCCTCCCAGCTTAGTGTCATCAGCAAAGTTGCTGATAGTACACTCAATTCCCTCATCTAAATCGTTGATGAATATATTAAATAATACTGGTCCCAGTACTGACCCTTGAGGCACTCCACTAGTTACAGGCCTCCAACTAGACTCAGCCCCATAGACTACAACTCTGGCTTCTCTCCTTCAGCCAGTTCGCAGTCCACCTCACTACCTGATCATCCAGTCCACACTTCCTCAATTTAGCTGTGAGGATGCTGTGGGAGACTGTGTCAAATGCTTTGCTGTGTAGCATCTACAAGTGTGCCAAGGAGTACTGTGGTGCCTGGGACTGTCAGACCTCCACCTCTGCTCCCATGTGAGTACAGGGAAAGATGGCCCCACCACCTGACACTCCCCACTCTGCTGTTACTTAGCAGTAAATAAAAACACTGGTGTGTTATCAGCACTGTACTCAGACTAAAGTCAAAAACACAGCACTGCACCAGCTACTAGGAAGGAGGAAAATAACTGCTGCAGCTGAACCCAGGACAGATAGCAACACAGACAGGACACCATCATGACCACCTACTACATCATGACCCGGTGGAGTGTTGGGGGTGTGGATGTAAGGGTGGGGGGTCCTGTTTCTGCCAGAACTGATGGTTCCCATCCACAGGGCAGACAAGCTGCTGCCCATCCTATCCTATGTGGTGCTGCAGACAGGGCTGCCCCAACTGCTGGCTGAGTGTGCTGCCCTGGAGGAGTTAATCTACGAGGGGTAGGTGCCCAGGGGGACTGGGGGTGTGCAGCTTCCCCTGGGTGGGGGCACCGACAGAGGCATGGGGAGGGGGCTAGGTGGGAGCCGCAGCTCCTGTGGGTGCATGGCTGTGGGATAGTGGTTGTGGCAGTGTGGTGGCTAGGGTGGTGTGGCAGCTGTGACTGTCCTGGCTGTGGTGGTATCCTAGCCATGGTGGTGCAGTGGCCACAGTGGTGTCCTGGTGTCTTGGCTGTGATGGTCCTGGCCGTAGTGGTGTGGTGGTCATGATGGTGCAGTGGCCATGATGGTGTCCTGTCTGGGTTGCTATCTGTCCTGGGTTCAGCTGTAGCAGTTATTTTCCTCCTTCTTAGTAGCTGGTCCAGTGCTGTGTTTTCGACTTTAGTCTGAGAACAACGTTGATAATGTACCGATGTTTTTAGTTGTTGCTAATTAATGCTTACTCAGATCAAGGACTTGTCAGTCTCATGCTCTGCCGGTGAGGAGGGGCACAGGAAGCTGGGAGGAAGCAGAGACAGGACACCTGACTGAAACTAGCCAAAGGGGTATTCCATACCACAGCATGTCATTCCCAGTACATAAACTGGGGGGAGTTACCTGGAAGGCCCAGATGCTGCTCAGGTCAGGCTGGGTATCGGTCAGTGGGTGGTGTTCATCACTTGTGTTTATTGTTTTCTTTTCCTTTTCCCCTTTTAGTTTTATATTCTCTCCCCTTGTTATTTCCATTATTATTATTATTATTATTATTATTGGTGGTAATAGTAGTGGCTTTGTATTATACCTTAGTTACTGGACTGTTCTTATCTCAACTCATGGGATTTACATTCTTTCAATTCTCCTCCCCATCCTCCAGGATCAGGGGAGGGGGGTTAAGACGGGGCGGTGGTGAGTGAAGCTGCATGGTTCTGAGTTACCAGCTGGGCTTAAACCACGACACTATCCTGTCCATGGCAGTGTCCCAGCAGTGATGCTGTGGTGACCATGGCAGTGTCCTAGCCATGGCGGTGTGGCAGCCACGTGGTGCAGGTGGACGTGGTGCAGGTACCTGACTGGGGAGAAGGGGTACTGCCTGACGTCCCTGCAGAGCACCGTGTCCTACATGGAATCCGTGCAGTAAGGTGGCAGCCAAGTGCTGCTGCGCCCCATCCCTGCGGACCTGATGGGGGAGTCAGGGGGTCCCCGTGGGGTGGGATGAGCTGAGCCCCCCATCGCATCCCCGAGGTGGGGATGGGGAGACCTGGGGCTAGCCCGGGTGTTGCTCCTCCCGTCCTGCGGCTCCGCCCCTCTTGGTGACGTCATCGTGACGCGAGAACTAGAAAGGGAGCTCAGGCGGGGCGGGAGTTGGCACTGGTGGGGAACCGGGTGTGGGGTAGACGCTGCTGCACCCTCAATATGTGCGCGGGCTCGGAGCTGCGGTAGGAGTACCGGCGCTGCTTGGAGTGCAAGTTCTCCTGGAGCTGCACCAGGTCCTGCTCCGATCAGTCCTTCGTGGAACGGCTGCGGCGGGAGCCGGCGGTGCTAGGGACCTTGCAGGAGGACGCGTCTGTGCTGTTGGCCCGGGGGCCGCTGGAGCTGGCGGCCATCAACCTCTACTTTTCACCCTGGCGCAAGGAGTTCAGCACCGTGCAGGTGAGGGCCCGCGACCCTGCCCGCGCTCCCGGAGCTGGGGGGCAGGCCGCGAGGCTCCAGCCGTGTCCCCGCTCTCGTTGCAGATCTTTCCCAGCGCCTACGTGCACTCGCTGCGCTCGGCACTCCCTAAAACCAACTTGGAGCGGAGCTTTGTCCGGTTGGGCTATGAACAGCATGACCAGCACCGCCTGATGGTCTCCCGGCGCCCAAGCGGCTCGCCGCTGCCTGCAGCTTCTTCACCTGCCAGCTGGAGTGCAAGATCCTGGCAGATGTGGTGCTGTAGCTGTGCTCACCCAGCGCCAAGGACCGGCTGGAGACGTGGCAGCTGGACATGGAGGGATGCGTGGAGGTGATTCAGCAGCTAGGGACGTGGCCCGAGGCAGCTGCCACCTGCAGTGACTGCGTGGACCTTTACCAGGAGGTGCCAACTAGCTCCGAAAATGTGGAGGGTAATGATGCAGCACCCACAGTGTTGCAGAGGAACCCTGGCAGCCCACTAGGTGCTCAGGACATGCCCATGAGGAGCTGGGACTGCTGCAGATGATATGCAGGTAGACTCCACAACTCATTAAAGTTGTAGGTATGCTTTTATTCAGCGCTGAGGCACATGGGGGATAGCTCCTCCAAAGGCATGTGCACCTCAGCATTGTTCTCCTTTATATTTATCCTCTAAACTATTACATATTCATGAGGTTACACAACACAACTATACATATTCATGACCTATCCCCGCTTCATATTATAACGAGGTAAAAGGTCCTTGCTTGCCTAGGGTCTCCTGCTGGTCATGGGCGGGGGCCTCAAGATGAGGTAAAGGAGTCTTCCCTGAACTTTTCATCTCTAGTCGTTGTGCATGTTCCCTGGTGATTTAGTCACTGTCCAAACCGCAAAGCTGATTTCAGTCCAGAGAATAGGAGTTACTGTTCCTTCCTCCTATCAATAGCCTTGGTCCTCCCACTCTGTTCTGGCAATCACGATAAGTTTTGAGCACGTATTTGTTGAGTAAGCACGAGTAAGCAGTAACATTGTTAAGCAAGGGGCTTAACCCTAACCCCTCTGTACATTGGTTAACCCTTTGCATCACAGAGACACCAAGCTTGGGCAGGAGCTGGTGACCTCCACAGGCAACCCTGACCTGGACACCTCCTTCTCTCACCTGTTACTGGAGCAGGACCTTGGTGGGGCCAGTAGCCCGTTCTCTGCCCTGGTTGTAGGGAGCAGAAGCCCCCCAGTGCCAGGGGATCCCTAGGACTTGCCCCCTGCCACCTCCCATGAAGCCCCAGAGCTGCCCTGCTACCAGCTGCACTTGTGCCTGTGTGGGGGTACACTGCCCTTCTACTGCTGCACCACCTGCCAGCAGCTGCCTGGCTGGGCTGGCCTGTCACAGCTGCTACTGCAGGCAGGTGCTGTGGCTGTGATGTGGACTATTGTACAGGGGGGGTTGTACAAGGGGGTATTGTTTAAGTTACATGGCTTACTCAACAGATATATTGCTCAGCAAAAACCCATTGTGCCTTACCAAGAGAGTCAGGGTTAAGGAATTTATTAGGGGCTGCAGCTGCTTGCTAAACAATGTACATTGCTTGCTTAGCAGTTCTTGTGCTTGCCGAAGCAGGATGGGAGGATGCAAGGCTATTGATAAGAGGAAGGAACCGTACCCTGGTTCCTGCTCTCTGGACCCCTAAACCGGCTGAAATTAGCTTTACGGTTTGGATGGTGGCAAAACAACCAGAGAGCATGCGCGACGACTAAAGGTGAAAAGTTCAAGAAGAGGAAGACTCATTTACTTCATCTTGAAGACCCCTACCCACAGGAGGAAGACTCAGTTACTTCATCTTGAGACCCCTGCCCATGACCAGAGGGGGCACTACGCATGTGCAAAGGACCTTTGAGCTCATTATAATGTGAAACGGGGATAGGACATGAATATGTATAGGCGTATTGTGTAACCTAATGCATATGTAGTACTTCAGAGGATAAATATGGAGGAGAACAATGCTGGGGTGCACATGCTTTCGGAGGAATAATCCCCCATGCGCCTCAGCTGAATAAAGGCATACCTACTTTACAACTTTAACAAGTTGTGGAGTCTATCTGCTTATCAGCTGCAGCACTCAGATGTGGACATGTTGATGGCTGCAGCCCTTGGTCCTAGCATTGCAGTGTGCTGCTGTTGCTGGCTGTGCCCACCTCCTTGTGCCCACAAAGGGATGGGAGCAGCCACTGCTTAGGCCTGAGGCCCAATGAACTTGCCCTGCTGGGAGGGAGAAGTGCTTAAGCCATGCTCTGCTTCATCTCCAGGGTGGTGAGAGCCTGCTCCAGCCCTCCTGCTGTACATGCCTCAATGCATCTCGGTAAAGCACAGCTGCCTTGCGGTGTGGTGGTGTCTTTCTGCTCTGCTGGGATGAGCAGTATCCAGGTGAAGGGATAGGGCCTGTGGGAGCAACTCTTGCCTCATAGGAGAGCAGGGACAGGTTCTGCTTAAGGCCATTTTCAAGAGGCAGAGCTGTTCTCATCACTGTGGCATAAGGGGAGCAGGGCAGGGCTGTGGCTTCTGGCTCAGGTGGAGCCGAGGGATGAGGCAATTCACTCTCAGCTAGTGGCAGGTGGTTTTATCGATTGCAAAGTTGGGGTTATCCATGCAGCCAACACTAGCTGAGGGCCACCAGCACTCCAGCCTCTCCCTGTAGAGCCTGGGTGGTCCCTGCACTCTATCTCTCCTCTCTCCCACCTTCAGTGCCCCACACTGGAGCCTGCCCAGCTCTGGAGCAGGCATCTGGTACAAGGGTTGAGTCACAGTGAGTGCTTCACCACCACAGATGGTCCATTCACATGTTGGGGGAGGGAGGGGAACTGAACTCAGGAGCCATCCTGGTAAGGGCTGGAGCCTGTGGCACAGTTCAGTCAAGGAAAGCCATCGCAGTTGGCATGTGCCATGCTTCTCCTGTGAGACAGAGCTCAGGGCTTGCTGCGCTTTGCCTGGATCTCTGTGCCCATGCTGGCAGCAGCTGCCCACTTGTGGTGGTGCAGGAAGGTGGGCATGAGCTCTGGCTCACAGGCTGCAGGGCAGTGAGGAGGCTCAGTGTCATGGTTTAAGCCCAGCCAGCAAGCCAAAAAACCATGCAGCTGCTGGCTCACTCCCCACCTTCTTCCCCCTGCTTCCAGAGGGATGGGGAGGAGAATCGAAAGAATGTAACTCCCACAGGCTGAGATAAGAGCAGTCCAGTAACTAAGGTATAACACAAAACCACTACTGCTACCACCAATAATAATAATGAGAAGGGAAATAACAAGGGGAGAGAATGCAACCGCTCACCACCCGCCAACTGATACCCAGCCCGACCTGAGTAGCAATCTGGGTCTTCCAGGTTTATATACTGGGCATGATGTGATGTGGTATGGAATACCTCTTTGGCTAGTTTTGGGTCAGGTGTCCTGTCTCTGCTTCCTCCCAGCTTCATCTCCTCCCTGGCAGAGCATGAGACTCACAAAGTCCTTTGTCAGAGTAAACATTACTGAGCAACAACTAAAAACATGGGTGTTATCAGCGCTGTTCCCAGGTGGAAAGTCAAAAACATAGTGCTGCACCAGCTACTAAGAGGGAGAAAAATGACTGCTACTGCTGAACCCAGGATAGTATCCAACCCTTATTCCATACCATCATGTCATGCTCAGATCTCACATTTTTCAGTATACCATTACTCTTATGTCATATATATATATACACATACACACACACACAAAAAGAGAGATATCATTTCTTAGTTCATGCACCAATCCCTATTGTTCTCTTTACAGTTCCCAAGGCTTAGGCCTGACCAGGGCATTAACACCTGGTGTTTTCTTTACCATTACAAAGGCTTAAACCAGCCCAGGGCGATAACACCGGGATCCATTTCGTTAACTATTTCTATCCCATCACCAACACCAACCCATGTCTAAGCTATTAAGAGAAGGCACCCTACTGCTCGAGAGAGAAGACAGGAGGTACACACCACGAGCCACCCTATGGTTTTACCTGCAGGATCATGGAGTGTGGCATTTCATGACACGGACTCAAGCTGATTGTCGTGGTTTAAACCCTAGCCAGACAGCTTGTTCACTCACTCCCAGGGAGTGGTGCCAGGCTGAGAGCAATCAAGGCCCCCCCCCCAGGCTCTCCCCTTCCCTACTCCCAGAGGAACGGGGAGGAGGATTGAAAGAATGCAACTCCCACGGGTTGAGACAAGAACAGTCCAGCAACCAATGTACAACACAAATCACCACCGCTACTACCAATGACAACAATAAGAGAAAATAACAAGGAAAGAGAATACAATACCACCGGCCAAGAAACGAGTCCCACCTGGAAGCCTCTATCCTTCTGGGTAACTGAGGGGAGAGGGAGCCCTTTAGCCGTGTTTGTCCTCCTTGGCTGCTGTTCCTGCCACTTCCCTTCCTGGAAGATGGGAAATGGGCTTCCCGGTTTAGTGTGTGCTCTGGGAGGCTCCTGTTTCTGGGGTGGCTGGGTGTATTCGGTTCCCTCCTATAGCCAGAGTGCTGGGGCTTGCGGGACTTGCCAGGGCCCTGGTTCTGTGCTGCTGACTCCTAGCCCTCAGGAGGTACTTTCTCCACAGTTCACAGTGAAGCAGCTGGAGAAATTTGCTAAAAAAAGCTGAGAATGACTCCAAGGCTGAGCAAACTAAAGTCAAAAAAGGTAGGTTGGAGTGTGGAGGCAGTGTTCTCACAGGAGAATGGATAATTGGTACATAAACTCTGAATAATCCTGAAAGATACAGTAAGGCCATGAGAGGCCTGAGGAAGCGTAAGCAAGCAAGATAAGAAGCTGGAATTCACCGAGTTAATGAGAACCGTGGACTGTTGGCAAGCTTTCGAGGTAAAGTTCTCACACCTGTGCTTAACCAATTATATGTTAGTCACTAAGGGTCTTCAAGACATGTATCCAATCATAATATGCCAAATCACTGTAAGTGCATGTAAGAAATAGTATATAAGGAGTTAAGGCTTTGTAATAAATGGCTTTTGTCTGATCATAATGATCTCTGACTGAGTCCGTATATTTTCTGCGGCATTGGAGCTTGCCCAGTATGTGGAGCTGCCATGCTGGTGCTGGCCTCCTGCTGTGTTCCACCCAGGAGCTGGGGAAGGGAAAGGTTTCCCTCCCAGGCCTCACTTTGTGTGAGCCAGCTCAGCTTCCAAGTGTTCCAAGTACTACCCTTGGCTTTCGAATGTGCTGGGTGGACACTGTTTGTCCCTGTGACACCAAGAGAGATTTCATTACCATTTGAGGGTCACAGAAGAGCTGCTTCTTCCTGGAAAGCTGTCAGGCAGAAACAAGGTGTGCTTGTACTGGATTCAGCAGTAGCAGTCATTTTTCTCCTTCTTAGTAGCTGGTGCAGTGCTGTGTTTTTGCCTTTCAGCCTGAGAACAATGCTGATAACACCGATGGTTTTAATTGTTGCTAAGTCATGTTTACTCCGACCAAGGACATTCTCAGTCTTATACTCTGCCAGGGAGGAGGTGAAGCCCATTGAGATGGCCTCGCAGCAGTGCTTCTTTGGTTTAAATCATGGCTGCCCAGTGCCAGAGACTCATTCTTGGGTCTCTTGCCTCATGGTGTGTAAAGGGGTAGTGGGCTGGGACCCATCCTTCCAGGAACACTGCCCAGGGTTATCAGTGGCAGTGTGTGGCTAGAGAAACCTATGGCCAGGCTGGACCCTGGTGTGTCTGGTGAGCCCACAGAACCTGTTCTGCCTTGTAGTGCTGCTGTGAGCATCAGAAATGCTGGCTTCTCCCTTGCTGATGTGTGTTTTGCTCTCAGCAGTGACATACCTTACTTTTGGGGAGCACCCATGAAACAATCTCCTCTTGCAGATGACAAACAACATGGCCCAGGTGACCAAGGCCTTGGACAAGGCTCTGAGCATCATGGACCTTCAGAAAGTGTCTGCAGTGATGGATAAATTCAAGCAGCAGGCTTAAAATTCAAATGTTCGTACATTGGTAAGTGTTGGTGGCCTCTGAGGGGGCTGGGAGGGCTGGGGGCTGATGGGTTTGGGAGAGTGATTTCATCTCTGAACAATAACACGCTTCATCTCAGGAGTGTCAAGGTCCCAGCTGTAACTCAGGCTTCTACAACAGCTCCCTGTTCCCCCTTGAGGACTCCAGTCTCTGGTGTGGGAACTGCTCATAGCTGAGAGATGTGGGGGAAGACCCATCTCCACTGCCTGAGAGGGAAGGAGTTGGTGTGGAGAGACGCAAATGCATCAGCACAACAAGGGAGGTTTGTTGCAGAATGGCTCCAAGAGCAAGGCCATGGATCCTTAGAGGCCTTGTGTGAGCAAAGCAAAGTGTAGGCCTCACAGGTAACCGGAAACCAGCTGTGGGTGGAGAATTTAAAGGAAGCCGTGTAAAACTAACCAATACTGTTGTGACTAGTAGGCGTGGCTAACACCACGAGGATATAAGCGATGTGCGACATGAATAAAGTAGAAGCTTGCTTATCACCCATATTGGGTTGGTGTGTCTTGCTTCTCCTCGCCGCCAACAACTGGCACCCGAACAGGGACCCTCCGATCGGTAACTCGACGAAGACGAGTTTGAAGGTCCAACAAAAAGGAGGGGGTGGAGAGCTGGCCGAAATTCAGCGCTGCCCCGGCGCTGAGAATTCAGACGTCTGCAAAACTTCAGGAATCTTGCCCTGATCAGGTGAGCGGCCGGGGAGGAGATGGGGCACTTGCTATCCAAAGAGGAACAGGCAGTGGTGAAGCTCCTCCAACACATTCTCTCTAAGAGAGGACTGCAATATGATAGTGCCGCCTTACAGAGGCTGTTAAAGTGGTCCCGTGATCACGAGGTTAGTAAAGGGACCAAAGGTGCACAGAAACACTTTACTCTTTGGAGATTGGTGTTTGAGACTTTGAAAGAGATGAAATTGGAAAGGGCGGCGGTAGCTTCTGTAATTGCCACCACAGCTCCAGAAGGGACTGTCTCCCCTAACCCCCTTCATAGTGCTGTGGCTATGACTTTTGCACCTCCTGTGGCACCTGGAACGGCGCCGAAAAAATCAATGCCCTGAGCCAATGAAAGCAAGAGCCAGGTCTGCAGATGGACACATACCGAACGAGAGACACCTGACAAGAAAGACATAGCTGCGAACAACGGAGACCCTGAGTTCGACCAGGGATCAGACCCCGAGTCCCCTGAATCCGAGCCAGATTTATATCCTCTGCTTCCAGACTCTGAATCTTTGTCTCCCGGGTCGGTCTGCTCATCTCATCAGCAACTACTTACTGTCCTTGGAGATGCTCAGCTGCAACAACTGATGAAAAAGCTTGAAGCCCTTGAGACTCGGATTGACACATCTCCATCAGTGCCTCCACCTTATCCTCCGCAAAACACCTTCCTTAAAGAAGGCAAACCAGGGGAGGGGGTGGGAGAGGTATCGGGGAGCACAAATCATGCGCACTGTTGGTGCGGGTTAATCAAAGGTGCGATTATTACTGGTGAATTTTCTGCAGTGGGCTTCTCTGCATATCCTGTGTTTACTACACAGCAGGGGGGTAAAGAGTAGGAAGCTTTTGATCTCAAAATAGTTAAGGAGGCCTGACAAGCAGTGACCACGTGTGGGTTAAAATCCTCTTATACTCAAGCTGTATATGTTATGATTTTTTTTGCGATTGACCGGAGACTTTAATAACTCCCCTGCTAATATACATAGTCAGGCACTAGGTTCAGGTTATATGACTAAAACTCCGGGCATTCTGGTCCAGTACAAGGATTTGGAAACTGGCATTTGGAAAGGTCCTGCGGAAGTAAAAATAACTGGTCAAGGTTATATGTGTGTAAATTACAGATTCCGGTTTGCAGTGGGTGCCAGCTCGATGGGTGAAACCCTGGAAAGAGTCAGCACCCCTCCAGGACACCCCCTTGTCAGTGTTTGAATGAATTGAAATTTGAGCTTAGGACATCCGTTTTATGGATGTTTTCAGTCCTTCTTAAAGTGAAGGGAGCAACCTTTTTTACGTTAAAGTAAACAAACAAAAACCAAAACCCAAAAAAACCCACCCCCCACCCCCATGCCCCCCTCCCCCAAACCTCCAGGGAAGCGAGATCAGCGCGGGATACAGACTTATTGTGTGATTTTCTGGTGTTGGGAAGGTCTCTCATATGCTCTTATCAGGGGTATTGGGCATACTGTGACGGACTGTGGACTTGGGAGCCCATATACAAATCATTTAATACAGTTTCTCTGTAATACTCGTGTACTAGAAGTTGGTAAATATAAGTATGTCCAGGTTTCTATCGACCTTTGGAGACCTTTAAAGATATTGCTGGCCACTTCTTCCAACATAGGCTGGCCACCTGTGTTGGAATGAGTGTGCATTTTGGTCAGTATAAAAGCCCAAGCCTCATACAATGTGGGGGAGGCAGAGCCTCTGCGGCGACGCCCGCTAAGGATGAGCCTGCCACCTTGCACTGCAATGATGTTTCTCGGACCTAGTTTCCTGTTAGTCTCCATAGGGTCCTTGTGCCACGTTCTGTACGTGGGACTGTAGTGGGAGTAATGATTGTCTGGATTTTGTGCTTCAAATATTGTAGTGGTGTGGAGTGTGCTTCTGGGATCCCGTACATGTGTGTGTGTTGAGGGCAGACGGTGTTCTGTGTATTTTTTGTTGTTGGGTTCATGTAAAAGTTTTTAACGCGTAGCAGTTGAACATTTCGGGCATGAAAGGGTTAATGCAAAAGTGTGGTTCCCGGCAGGTATTTATGGTTGCTGCTGAAGCAGGCCGGCGGCTGTAGCTGCTGCCGAGCAGGCCCGTGTTTGTAGGGCCAAGTTTGTTTGGAGCAAAAAAAATTAATAAAAAGAATGCAAAGATGCAGCAAACTCCTCAACTGTTAACAATGTGCAGTTTAACCTGTCTACTTTTCAAAAACTGATAACCTGGAGGAGGGGGTATATTTGTGTCCTCCTGCTTACAGGTCCATGGCGACTGCCTGCAAAGTTTGCCAAGCCTTGCCATGAGCTGGACAGACGAATGGAGGAACCTGGTGCCTCAGCTACAGGTGCTGACCGTGAATACCCCAAGCAGAATGAGATAGAGGAAGAGAAAAACGAGTGAGTGCAAAACATCACCTGGGGACAACTGAAAAGTGACATCCTGAATATGTGTGCTTGTAAAGTAGCTATTATTAGAGGCTGTGATTTTGTGTATTTACTAGCTAGTTGCTAATAAGAAACTACACCTTGTATTGTATAGATTTGTCACTTGTAAAAGAGATGTTAGAGTATGGAAATTTGCAGTAGCTGCTAGAAAACGCTAAGGCAAAAGCTGGGAAGATTCTAATACAATGGTAGTGTTATAAAGCAGGTAATGGAACAAATTAAGAGGGTGGGAGAATTCCACTGGTAAGAAATTTCTTTGGCTAGTCCCTTGCTTCCATCAGCATCTTCAACATGATGCTGCACCCTGTAATAGTTACTCTGCTAATGTAAATTTATATGCGTCTTGCTGTAGTAGCGACTTATTACTGGATGAAGCAGGTGAAACTCTGCATTGACAACAAGGTGCAAGGACTGAGGCTGACAAAATGCCTGCTACCACAATCAAGGGCAAGACTGGGTTGGCCTCTGTGTTTGGCACCAAGAAGAACCTTTAGCTCCGCTGCTGGCTGCGACCCAGCAGGGGTGGAGCGGTGGGGACACATGCTATGCCAGACCTTGATGTGAAGGATGGCCTCCCCTGTTATCAGAGAGCCATACAGCAGAAAAAAGGGGCAGGCCCAGCAGCCTCTAGTTGGCATATGTTGGACATATAATCTAGCCCAGATCCCCTGCTCAAGTAGGGTCACCCAAAACATATATAAAACAAAAAGGGGGAGATGTGGAGACAGTGTTATCACGGGAGAATGAATAATTGGTACATAAACTCTGAATAATCCTGAAAGATACAGCAAGGCCATGAGAGGCCTGAAGAAGCTTAAGCAAGCAAGATAAGAAGCTGGAATTCACCGAGTTAATGAGAACTGTGGACTGTTGGCAAGCTTTCAAGGTTGAGTTCTCACACCTGTGTTTAACAAATTACATGTTAGTCACTAAGGGTCTTCAAGACATGGATCCAATCATAATATGCCAAATCGCTGTAAGTGCTTCGGCCGGGGCCTTGGCTCAGTTAAACAAGCTAGGTTGCTGGCTTGCTAAGCAGACAAATGCTACATCGAAGGCAATTTCTGATTTGTTGTTTGATGTTGACTCTGTAAGACACGCAACACATGTCCTTTTTATGTTGAGGACACCAGAACTGCACACAATACTCCAAATGAGGTCTCACAAGAGCAGAGCAGAGGGGTAGGATCACCTCCTTCGACCTGCTGGTCACGCTCCTTTTGATGCAGCCCAGGTGTCCTGGGTTCAGCAGTAGCAGTCATTTTTCCCCTTCTTGGTAGCTGATGCAGTGTTGTGTTTTGACTTTCGGCCTGGGAACAGAGCTGATAGTGATGTTTTGGTTTGGCCAAGGACTTTGTGAGCCTCATGCTCTGCCAGGGGGGAGGGGAAGCCAGGAGGAAGCAGAGACAGGACACCTGACCCAAACTGACCAAAAAGCTATTCCATACCACAGCACGTCATGCCCAGGAGGTAACTGGGAGTTAGCCGGAAGGGCTGGGAGTCTGCAGGGTTGGAGGAGGTATCGGTCATTGCTTGCTCGGGCTGGGGGGGCGAGTTATCGGTCGGCTGGTGCTGAGGTGTTGTATTCTCATCCCTTGTTATTTCCTTTATCATTATTATCATTGGTGGTAGCAGTAGTGATCTGTGTTATACCTTAGTTACTAAACTGTTCTTATCTCAACCCGTGGGAGTTGCATTCTTTTCGATTCTCCTCTCCGTCCCTCCGAGAGCAGGGGGAGGGCAAGAAAGGTGGGGGGAAGTCAGCGAACGAGTTACCTGACTGCGTTTAAACCACGACACCAGGATACGGTTGGCTTTATGGGCTGTAAGCGCACACTGCCGGCTCATGTTCATTTTCTCATCACACAACACCCCTAAGTCCTTCTCTGCAGAGGTGCTCTGAATCTCTTCTCTGCCCAACTGCCGATGGCGAGGAGAAGCAAGACAGGCCAACCCAATGTGGGTGATAAGCAAGCTTCTACTTTATTTGTGTCGCACATCACTTATATCCTTGTGGTGTTAGCTACGCCTACTAGTCACAACAGTATTGGTTAGTTCTACACGGCTTCCTTTACATTCTCCTCCCACATCCGGTTTCCGGTTACATGTGAGGCCTACACTTTGCTTTCCTCGCACAGGCCTCTAAGGATCCATGGCCTTGCTGTTGGAGCCATTCTGCAACAATTCCCCCTTTTTTCTTTTGTGTGAGCAAAACATTGCGGGTCATTCTGTTCACTGGTTTCATTAAACAACTATAAGCAAGGCTAACAACTACAATGATTAAAATAACAATGATACATAAGCGCAATCCTTCAAATAGCAGTGTTTTAAGCCAACCTGTAATGCCCCATGAGGACAACCATTTAGTTATCCCTAGGTCATTGCTCACTTGCAGTTGCTGGGTAAGCTGAGCCAGGGTTTTCAGCTGTGCATGTATCGAATTAAAATGACCAGAAAGATTCATACAACACATTCCATCAAACTCTTCACATCCATGTCCCTGTTCCAACAACAAAAGGTTCTGCAGTGTTGCATGTCTTAGAGAGTCAACATTTAAACAACAAATCAGAAATTGCCTTCGATGTAGTATTTGTCTGCTTAGCAACTCAGTCTGCTTAGTTAAGCCAAGGCCCCGGCTGAAGCACTTACAGTGATTTGGCATATTATGATTGGATACATGTCTTGAAGACCCTTAGTGACTAACATATAATTGGTTAAACACAGGTGTGAGAACTCAACCTTGAAAGCTTGCCAACAGTCCACAGTTCTCATTAACTTGGTGAATTTCAGCTTCTTATCTTGCTTGCTTAAGCTTCTTCAGGCCTCTCATGGTCTTGCTGTATCTTTCAGAATTATTCAGAGTTTATGTACCAATTATTCATTCTCCCGTGATAACACTGTCTCCACATCTCCCCCTTTTTGTTTGAAGATGCTGGTGCTAGCGAGGGACTAGCCAAAGAAATTTCTTACCAGTGGAATTCTCCCACCCTCTTAATTTGTTCCATCACATGCTTTATAACACTACCATTTCTAGTTTCTTATTAGCACCTAGCTAGTAAATACAGGTTGTTTTATACACATAATCACAACTTCTAATAATAGCTACTTTACAAGCACACATATTCAGGATGTCACTTTTCAGTTGTCCCCAAGTGATGTTTTGCAATCATTCATTTTTCTCTTCCTCTATCTCATTCTGCTTGGGGTATTCACGGTCAGCACCTGTAGCTGAGGCACCAGGTTCCTCCATTCGTCTGTCCAGCTCATGGCAAGGCTTGGCAAACTTTGCAGGAAGTCGCCATGGACCCGTAGGCAGGAGGACACAAATATACCCCTTCCCCCAGGTTATCAGTTCTTGAGAAGTAGACAGGTTAAACTGCATATTTGCAGCATCACTGCTCTTCCCCCCCCCCCCGTTTTTTGTTTTTTTTTTTTGTGATCCCAGCAAACGCGGGCCTGCACGGCAGCAGCTACAGCCGCCTGCCTGCTTCAGCAGCAACTATAAATACCTGCCGGCAGCCGCACTTTTACATTAACCCTTTCATGCCCGAAATGTTAAACAGCTACCCGTTAAAAACTTTTACATGAACCCAACAATACACAAACCACCGATTGCCCTCAACACACACACACACACACACGTGTGGGATCCCACAAGCACACTCCACACAACTACAATATTTGAAGCACAAAATCCAGACAATCATTACTCCCACTACACAGTCCCATGCGCAGAACGTGGCATAAGGACCCTGTGGAGACTAACAAAAAAAAACAGCTCCGAGAAACATCACTGCAGTGTGAGGTGGCAGGCTCATCCTTAGTGGGCGTCGCCGCAGAGGCTCTGCCTCCCCCACATCGCATGAGGCTTGGGCTTTTATACTGACCAAAATGTACACTCATTCCGACACAGGTGGCCAGCCTGTGCTGAAAGAAGTGGCCAGCAGTATCTACAAAGGTCTCCAAAGATTGATAGAAACCTGGACATACTTATTTTTACCAACTTCTAATTCATAAGTATCACAGAGAGACTGTATTAAATGAGTCACAGTATGCCCAATACCCCTGATAAGAACATATGAAAGACCTTCCCACCACCAGAAAATCACACAATAAGTCTGTATCCCGCGCTGATCTCGCTTCCCTGGAGGTTTGGGGGAGGGGGGCATGGGGGTGGGGTTTTTTTTGGGGTTTTGCCTTTTTTTTTCTGTTTGTTTGTTTGTTTACTTTAACATAAAAAAAGTTGCTCCCTTCACTTTAAGAAGGACTGAAAACATCCATAAAACGGATGTCCTAAGCTCAAATTTCAATTCATTCAAACACTGACAAGGGGGTGTCCTGGAGGGGTGCTGACTCTTTCCAGGGTTTCACCCATCGAGCTGGCACCCACTGCAAACCGGAATCTGTAATTTACACACATATAACCTTAACCTGTTAGTTTCACTTTCACAGGACCTTTCCAAATGCCAGTTTCCAAATCCTTGTACTGGACCTGAATACCCGGAGTTTTAGTCATATAACCTGAACCTAATGCCTGACCATGTATCATAGCGGGGGGGGGGGGGGGGGGGGGGGGGGGGGTATTAAAGTCTCTGGTCAATCGCAAAAAAAATCATAACATATACAGCTTGAGTATAAGAGGATTTTAACCCATACGTGGTCACTGCTTGTCAGGCCTCCTTAACTATTTTGAGATCAAAAGCTTCCTACTCTTTACCCCCCTGCTGTGTAGTAAACACAGGATATGCAGAGAGGCCCACTGCAGAAAATCCACCAGTAATAATTGCATCTTTGATTAACCCGTGCCAACAGTGCGCAGGATTTGTGCCCCCCGCCCCCGGGTACCTCTCCCACCCCCTCCCCCTGCTTGCCTTCTTTAAGGAAGGGGTTTTTACGGAGGATAAGGTGGAGGCGCCGATGGAGATGTGTCAATCCGAGTCTCAAGGGCTTCAAGCTTTTTCATCAGTTGTTGCAGCTGAGCATCTCCAAGGCCAGTAAGTAGTTGCTGATGAGATGAGCAGACCGACCCGGGAGACAAAGATTCAGAGTCTGGAAGCAGAGGATATAAATCTGGCTTGGATTCAGGGGCCTCGGGGTCTCCGTTGTTCGCAGCTATGTCTTTCTTGTCAGGTGTCTCTCATTCGGTATGTGGCCCATCTGCGGACCTGGCTCTTCCTTTTATCGGCTCCCCAATCAATCCAGTGCCAAGGCAGTACGCTCTTCCTTTCAGCTTCCCCGACATTCATCACACCTATCCCTTCTATTATACTTTCTCTGTCCTTTTCAAAATCCCTACTTTCAGAATCCCTCTGCTTTTCGAAACTCAACTGCGGTGGCGGGGGAGCAGAGAGTTGCACCTCCTCCGCTGCACCTTCTGATGAAGGAGGGGGGAAAAACCCCATGCTCCAAGCACAGGGAGCACCCCGCGAGTTGGGGGAAACGAGTTGTAATCTTCCCCCGGTTTCAACTGACCGGGAACGTCTGTTCCTAGTTTCTCCGTTGCTACAGCGGCAATTTTCTTTTCTGCCTTCTATCTTTTTATACAATTTATTACTTCTCTCCATGGCTTACCGAGTTTCTTTGCAGTTTTATCATCATTAAGCATTGAGTCAAATAGTTCATCACCAAACTTTCGCCACTCACTCTCCTCAAAAACTGTATTAGGATCTACAAAGAATCCCTTAGCCTTCTCTACAGCCACTAGACCTGCTAGCTGCTTTAGACTCTCAGGCTTAATTCCCCGCTTTTCTAAAAAGCGCTGTAATAAATCAGGGGCTACCTCTCAGTCCATTTTCTTCAGCCGGCCTGTTCCCTGTTCCGGATCGTCCTCTTCTGGATCGTCCTGTAACCTCTGTCTCCGGATCGTCCGTTACCGGATCGTTCCCCCGATCCACCTGTATCTGGCTCGCCCCAGCGGCGGACTCCTTTGGTCAGTCCAAGCACCCGGGTCAGACACACCACCGCAGCAGCACTGCCCGTGCTCCCCGGCCGCTGCCGCCGGTGCCGCTCACACTCGCCGTTCCTGGCTTTTAGTCCCAATTATCGGGGTCCCTGTTCGGGCGCCATTTCCCGATGGCGAGGAGAAGCAAGACACGCCAACCCAATATGGGTGATAAGCAAGCTTCTACTTTATTCGTGTCGCACATGGCTTATATCCTCGTGGTGTTAATTACACCTACTAGTCACAACAGCATTGGTTAGTTCTAAATGGTCTCATTCACATTCTTCTCCCACATCTGGTTTCCAGTTACATGTGAGGCCTACACTTTGCTTTGCTCGCACAAGGCCTCTAAGGATCCATGGCCTTGCTCTTGGAGCCATTCTGCAACAAGGAACAGCCTCACACTTGCAGGCCCTTGTACTCATGGGGGTCTTCAACCACCCTGATATCTCTTGGAGTGATGGTACGGCCCAGCACAAGCAATCCAGAAGGTTCCTCAATTGTGTGGAAGACAACTTCCTTCTGCAAGTAATAGAGGAGCCGACAAGGAGAGGTGCCATGCTTGACCTAGTGCTCACCAACAGGGAGGGGCTGCTCCAGGACAGCCTTGGTCATAGAGATCATGAGATGGTCGAGTTAGAGATTCTCAGGACAGTGAGAAGAGTGTGCAGCAAACTCACTGCCCTGGACTTCAAGAGAGTAAACATGGGCCTCTTCAGGAACCTGCTTAGTAAGGTTCCATGCATATATCCCTAGATGGGAGGGGGGCCCAAGACTGTTGGTTGATATTCAAGGATCACCTGCTACAAGCTCAGGAGTGTTGGATCCCAACTAGAAGGAAGTGCATCAGGAGAGGCAGGAGACCTCCTTGGATGGATAAGGAGTGCTGAGGAAACTTTGAGGGGAAAAAAGAGGATTATAAAAAGTGGAAGCAGGGACAAATGGCCTGGGAAGAATACAGGAATATTGTCCGGAAAGCTAGGGACCAGTTTTGGAAAATTAAGGCCCAGTTAGAATTAAACTTGGCTAGGGATGTGAAAGGTAATAGGAAGGGCTTCTACAGGCATGTAGAAGTTAAAGACAGACTAGGGACAATGTGGGCCCTCTCCAGAAGCTCTCAGAAGAACTGGCTACCCTGGATTTGGAGAACTTCTTAATGACTTCTTTGCCTCAGTCTTCACTGGCAAATGGTCTGACCACACCACCCAAGTCTTGAAAGGCAGATGCAGGGACTGTGAGAATTATGACCCTAGGCCCCACTGTAGGAGAGGATCAGGTTCAAGACCACCTTAAGAACGTGAACGTGCACAAGGCCATGGGACCTGATGAAATCCATCCACAGGTCCTGAAGGAGCTGGGGAATGAAGCTGCTAAGCCACTGGCCATCATATTTGAAAACTCATGGCAGTCAGGTGAAGTTCCCGACAACTAGAAAAAGGGAAATATAACCCCCATATTCAAGAAGAGGAAAATGGATGACCCAGGGAACTACAGACCAGTCAGTCTCACTTATGGGCCTGGAAAAATCTTGGAGCAGATTCTCCTGGAAGGCATGCTAAAGACATGAAAAACAAAGAGGCGGTTGGTGACAGCCAGCATGGCTTCACTAAGGGGAAATCCTGCCTGACCAATTTGGTAGCCTTCTATGATGGGGCTACAGAACTGATGGACAGGGGCAGAGCAGTTGATGTCATCTACCTGGATTGTGCACAGCATTTGACACTGTCCTATATGACATCCTTGTCTCTAAATTGGAGAGACATCAAATTGACAGATGGACCACTCGGTGGATAAAGAACTGGCTGGATGGCTGCACACAATGTGTTGTGGTCAATGGCTCAATGTCTGGATGGACACCAGTAACGAGTGGTGTCCCTCAGGGATCTGTGTTGGGACAGGTCTTGTTCAACATCTTTGTCGCTGACATGGACAGTGGGATTGAGTGCGCCCTCAGCAAGTTTGCTGATGACACCAAGCTGTGTGGTTCGGGTGATACGCTGGAGGGAAGGAATGCCATCCAGAGGGACCTTGACGCACTTGTGAGGTGGGCTGATGCCAACCTTATGAAGTTTAACCATGCCAACTGCAAGGTCCTACACCTGGGTGGGAGCAATCCCAGGCACAGCTACAGGCTGGTCAGAGAAGAGAATCAGAGCAGCCCTGCGGAGAAGGATTTGGGGTCTTGGTCAATGAGAAACTTCTCATGAGCCGGCAGTGTGTGCTTGCAGCCCAGAAAGCCATCCATATCCTGGGCTGCATCAAAAGAAGTGTGACGAGCAGGTTGAAGGAGGAGATCCTGCCCCTCTACTCTGCTCTTGTGAGACCTCACTTATTGTGTGTAGTTCTGGTGTCCTCAACATGAAAAGGACATGGATGTCTTGGGGCAAGTCCAGAGGAGGGCCACGAGGATGATCAGGGGAGTGGAGCACCTCCCGTATGAAGATAGCCTGAGAAAGTTGTGGCTCTTCAGCCTGGAGAAGAGACGGCTGTGTGGAGACCTCAGGCTGCTGGGGAGGGACTCTTCATTAGGGACTGCTGTGACAGAACAAGGAGCAATGGGTTAAAACTTAAACAGGAGAAGTTTAGATTGGATATAAGAAGAAGTTCTTTACTGTAAGAGTGGTGAGGCACTGGAATGGGTTGCCCAAGGAAGTGGTGAATGCTCCATTGCTGGCGGTGTTGAAGTCCAGGCTGGACAGGGCCTTGGGTGACATGGTTTGGTGTGAGGTGTCCCTGCCCATGGCAGGGGTGTTTTAACTATATGATCTTAAGGTCCTTTCCAACCCTGACTATTCTATGATTCTATAACACTATTATAATTAGTTCCCAGAAATCTCATGAATATGCAAATCATTTTTTACTTGAAAAGCTGTAAACATGCATGAGTATGCTAAATGTATAGCTGCTGCCTGCAAGTAATGGTACACTCACCTTTGCAAAATGATTTGTGCTTTCGCCCAGCGCTGCAATGAAGAATGCTTCTTTCTAGAACTGCAAATCGAGGCTTAGAGAGTTTCTCTGACCAACTTTTGAAGTAGCAGTCCTACCTCGAGCCTCTGACAGAAAGCACCAGGGGAGACTTGAGGTCAACCCCTCAGCTTTTGGAGTTGGGGCTACACAGGATCCGAGGCCGGCTATATTCCGACTGCAAGAGATACTGACAGCCTATACACCTGTCCTGGGTTCAGCAGTAGCAGTCATGTTTTTTCCTTTGTGTTAACTGGTGCAGTGCTGTGTTTTGACTTATAGTTTTGAGAACAGCGTTGGTGAAGCCGATGTTGTCGGTTGTTGCTAAGTGATGTTTACCCTGACCAAGGACTCTGTGAGGCTCATGCTCTGCCAGGGAAGAGGGGAAGCTGTGAGGAAGCAGAGACGGGGCGCCTGACCCGGGCTAGCCGGGGAGGTATTCCATACCACAGCACGTCATGCCCGGGGTGGGGGGTAACTGGGAGTTACCCGGAAGGACAGGAGCTTCCGGGTGGAACTCGTTTTTCTTGGCCGGTGGTATCGTATTCTCTTCCCTTGTTATTTTCCCTTATCATTGTTTTTAGCTGATAGTAGCGGTGGTGATTTGTTGCTGGACTGTTCTTGTCTCAACCCGTAGGAGTTGCACTCTCTCGATCCTCCTCCCCGTTCCTCCGGGAGCGGGGAAGGGGAGAGCCCCGGTGCAGGGAGGGGGGGGAGACGAACACGGACCTTGATTGTTGTCAGCTCGGCACCACTCACTGGGAGTGAGTGAACAAGTTACCTGACTGGGTTTAAACCACGACAGTTCTTTTTGGCGCCCAACGTGGGGCACGAGGGGTTGAGATAAGAACAGATCTGACTGGATTGATAGTCACTCGTCACAATGCTGATTTATTGGCTCTCAAGGTTTTTTCTCTTGATCTCACAGTTTCAGTATACCATATCTTACGTCCATCCGGTATTGGCTGTATTAGTGTTTTTCAAGTGTGGGGCTTGGGCTAAGGTTTTTATCCCATTGTACTTTATGGTAATGACTTGTAATACAATAGAATCATTGATCATGAAACTGATCTGGCTTATGTTCCCAGTGTGGTCACCACCTTTATACTTTGGGAGGTATATGATGGAGGTGCTTAGCAATTACACATCTTTTTTCTCCTTCTCAGGTGCTCAACCTGTGAAGGAGACATCCTTTTACCCTCCTAGTCGTCCCCCCAGACCATTTACATTTGAGAGTTTTGAATTTTTTAAATGGCCTTTTAATGCTCTTGAGACTTGTTTGCTGATGGTGATGGGAATCACCATGCTAACACGCATACAGAGTGTGTTTTGCCCACTACTGATTTCAAGAGTTAAGCAGATTCAGGTTTGGGTCTTGTCTGGGGTCAAACGACGATGTAGGAGGACCGAGAGATTTTCCCAGAGGCTGGACAGCCATGAGTGGCAGGGTGTGTGGGATAGTATGGGCAAGTATCTAGGTCAGTGGGCCCCTCCAGTATTTTGGAATTTCACTACCGAACAACTGCAAAATCCAGAAGAATTAGTAAAACACTTAAATGAGGTGTGTGGTCATTCTGGCCATACCAGAGATGGACAAATCACGGCAACGTGCTGGGGCTTGGCCTATGCTTACAGGGCCTTGTTCAACACTATCCAGCACCTTCAAAAGGAAAAGAATGTCGGCGGATTTGAGGGCAAAGTGACAGTCGCTACTCAAACTTTGGCTGCAATGAACTGCGCAGCTACCCCAGTGGCAAGTACAGCAGCTGCTCAAACTTCAACTGCAACAGACAGCGCGGTTACCCCAGCTCCAAGCACGGTAGCTACACCACCCCCAGCAACAAGTACAGTCGCTACTCAAACCACAGTGATAATCACTGCAGCCAAACCAGAGGACCAATTCGTACCAATATCAGTTGCCCCTGTACGCAAGAGAACAAGCAAAAAGGAGGCAAAAAGGGTGAAGCGAGATGAAGAAACAATGAATTCACCACCCGGTCCAGAATCTGATCAGGAGTCATCCTCACATGACGAAGAAGAAGAAGAAGAGGTAACTTCTCGACCTCGGACCTCAACCGAGCTGCGGAATATGCGAAAAGATTTTACCCGTCAACCAGGGGAGCACATCATCACCTGGTTACTCCGATGCTGGGACAATGGGGCCGATGGTCACGAACTAGAAGGTACAGAAGCCAAGCAGCTGGGATCACTTGCTAGAGAAGGGGGAATTGACAAAGCAATTGCAAGAGAGAAAAAGTCCCTCAGCCTTTGGAGGAGGCTCTTGGCAGCTGTGAAAGAAAGGTTTCCGTACAAGGACGATGTTACGAGTCGTTCGGCCAAGTGGACTACTATAGACAAAGGCATCCAGTCTCTGAGGGAATCGGCCATCGTAGAGATGATCTATCACATCAAGCCGAATAACGGGGATACACCTATAGATCCAGATGAAGTTGAATGTACACGACCCATGTGGCGAAAACTTACACGGAATTCACCGTCATCATATGCCCATTCATTGGCAACAGTGACCTGGAATGACATAGTACCACTAACAGTGGATGAAATGGTTCATAAACTCCGAGAGTTCGAAGACAATCTCACTCCTTCCATCATCTCAGCTGTGAAAAAACTGTCCCAGGACCTCGACAAATTGAGGGACGATGTATCTGATTTATCCAGCTCCTCACGTGTACCAACACGCGTCTCAGCTATTAACAAAAGACGTCCTATTGTTCAAGAGAGGAGATACAGAAGGTATACGCCACGGGGTACCCTATGGTTTTACCTGCTGGATCACGGAGAAGACATGACAAAGTGGGATGGAAAACCTACTTCAGCTTTGGAGGAACGGGTGAGTGAACTGAAGAGGGGAGCAAGGGCCAAGACTGATCGTCCCATGAGAGCTACGGCTTCAGTCTCTGGTGAGCAGTTTCCCAGATGGAGTGGAAGAGCTGATTTTACTCCAGCTCCTGTGATAACGAAGAATAATCCCTTTCAACACGACTTAAGTGTCCAATGCTGTGACGACCATTAGAGGGGCCCTGCCTCCAGCCAGGTGGAGGTAGGGGACAATCGGATTTACTGGACTGTGTGGATCAGATGGCCTGGCACATCAGTCCCACAGAAGTATAAGGCTCTAGTAGATACCGGTGCACAGTGTACCCTGATGCCATCAAGCTGTCAAGGGGTGGAACCCATCTATATTTCTGGAGTAACAGGAGGATCCCAAGAGTTGACTGTGCTGGAGGCTGAAATCAGCCTGACTGGGAGGGAGTGGCAAAAGCACCCTATTGTGACTGGTCCAGAGGCTCCATGCATCCTCGGCATAGACTACCTCAAGAGAGGGTACTTCAAAGACCCAAAAGGGTACCGGTGGGCTTTTGGTATTGCTGCTTTGGAGACTGAGGAAATTGAGCAGCTGTCCACCTTGCCTGGTCTCTCAGAAGATCCCTCTGCTGTGGGGTTGCTGAAAGTTGAAGAACAACAAGTGCCAATTGCGACCACAACAGTGCACCGGCGGCAATATCGCACCAACCGAGACTCCCTGATTCCCATCCATCAGCTGATCCGTAGACTGGAGAGTCAGGGGGTGATCAGCAGGACCCGCTCACCCTTCAATAGCCCCATATGGCCAGTGCGAAAGTCTAATGGAGAATGGAGACTAACAGTAGACTATCGTGGCCTGAATGAAGTCACACCACCATTGAGTGCTGCCGTACCGGACATGCTAGAACTTCAGTATGAACTAGAGTCAAAAGCAGCCAAGTGGTATGCCACGATTGATATTGCCAATGCATTTTTCTCCATTCCTTTGGCAGCAGAGTGCAGGCCACAGTTTGCTTTTACTTGGAGGGGTGTCCAGTTCACTTGGAACCGACTGCCCCAGGGGTGGAAACACAGCCCTACCATTTGCCATGGACTGATCCAGACTGCACTGGAACAGGGGCAAGCTCCAGAACACCTGCAATACATTGATGACATTATTGTGTGGGGCGATACAGCGGAAGAAGTCTTTGAGAAAGGGAGGAAAATAATCCAAATCCTGCTGAAAGCCGGTTTTGCCATAAAACGGAGTAAGGTCAAGGGACCTGCACAGGAGATTCAATTTTTGGGAATAAAATGGCAAGATGGACGTAGACAGATCCCCACAGATGTGATCAACAAGATAACAGCAATGTCTCCACCAACTAATAAGAAAGAAACGCAAGCTTTCTTGGGTGCAGTGGGGTTCTGGAGAATGCACATCCCAAATTACAGTTCGATTGTAAGCCCTCTCTATCATGTGACCCGGAAGAAGAATGATTTTAAATGGGGCCCTGAGCAGCAACAAGCCTTTGAGCAAATTAAACGCGAGATAGTTCATGCAGTAGCCCTTGGACCAGTCCGGACCGGGCCAGATGTAAAAAATGTGCTGTACACTGCAGCTGGGGAGAACGGTCCTACCTGGAGCCTCTGGCAGAAAGCTCCAGGGGAGACTCGAGGTCGACCCCTCGGCTTTTGGAGTCGGGGATACAAAGGATCTGAGGCCAGCTATACCCCAACTGAGAAAGAGATACTGGCAGCCTATGAAGGGGTTCGAGCTGCTTCGGAAGTGATTGGCACTGAAGCACAGCTCCTCCTGGCACCCCGGCTGCCCGTGCTGGCCTGGATGTTCAAAGGCAGGGTCTCCTCTACACATCATGCAACTGATGCTACATGGAGTAAATGGGCTGCACTAATTACACAACGAACTCGAATAGGAAATCCCAGTCGTCCAGGCATTCTAGAAGTCATCATGGACTGGCCAGAGGGCAAAGATTTCGGAATGTCACCAGAGGAGGAGGTGGTGCGTGCTGAAGAGGCCCCACCATATAATAAACTGTCAGAAAGTGAAAAGCAGTATGCCTTGTTTACTGATGGCTCTTGCCGTATTGTGGGAAAGCAGCGGAGATGGAAGGCAGCTGTATGGAGTCCTGGACGACAAGTTGCAGAAACTGCTGAAGGAGAGGGTGAATCGAGTCAATTTGCCGAGGTGAAAGCCATCCAGCTGGCCCTGGACATTGCTGAACGAGAAAAGTGGCCAGTACTTTACCTCTATACTGACTCATGGATGGTGGCAAATGCCCTGTGGGGGTGGTTGAAGCAATGGAAGCAGAGCAACTGGCAACGCAGGGGTAAACCCATCTGGGCTGCTGCACTGTGGAAAGATATTGCTGCCCGGGTGCAGAACCTGGTGGTGAAGGTACGTCATGTAGATGCCCATGTACCCAAGAGTCGGGCCACTGAGGAACACCAGAACAACCAACAAGTGGATAAAGCGGCTAAGATTGAAGTGGCTCAGATGGACTTAGATTGGCAACATAAAGGTGAATTATTTTTGGCCCGGTGGGCCCATGACACTTCAGGCCATCAGGGCAGAGATGCAACATATAGATGGGCCCGTGACCGAGGGGTGGACTTAACAATGGACACTATTGCCCAGGTTATTCATGAGTGTGAAACATGTGCTGCAATTAAACAAGCCAAGCGGTTAAAGCCTCTTTGGTATGGAGGACGATGGTTGAAGTATAAATATGGGGAGGCCTGGCAGATTGACTCTATCACACTGCCACCAACCCGCCAAGGCAAGCGCCATGTGCTTACCATGGTGGAAGCAACCACCGGGTGGCTGGAAACATACGCTGTGCCCCATGCCACTGCCCGGAACACCATCCTGGGCCTTGAGAAACAGATTTTGTGGCGACACGGCACCCCAGAGAGAATTGAGTCAGACAATGGGACTCATTTCCAGAATAACCTTATAGATATTTGGGCCAAAGAGCATGGCATTGAGTGGGTATATCACATCCCCTACCATGCACCAGCCTCTGGGAAAATCGAACGGTACAATGGGCTGTTAAAAACTACACTGAGAGCGATGGGTGGGGGAACTTTCAAGCATTGGGATACACATTTACCAAAGGCCACCTGGTTGGTCAACACCAGAGGATCTGCCAACAGGGCTGGCCCAGCCCAGTCAGAACTTTTACATATTGTAGAGGGGGACAAAGTTCCCGTGGTGCATATGAAGAATTTGCTGGGGAAGACAGTCTGGGTTATTCCTGCTTCAGGTAAAGGCAAACCCACTCGTGGGATTGCTTTTGCTCAGGGACCTGGATATACTTGGTGGGTAATGCGGGAAGATGGGGAAGTCCGATGTATACCTCAAGGGGATTTGATTTTAGGGGAAAACAGCCAGTGAACTCAATTGTATGCTGTTGCCTGCTGTGTAATGCTTTTATAGCCCATCAACTAGATGTCTCCAGGTCACCAGCGACTGGCCCTGACTTCCCTCCAGCCATCATCCCAACAGAGAATGAACTTGGAACATCATGGATCGGATGGACTCGGCAGCATTATAGGGATTGGTCCATGCACTAAGAAAATGATTTTTTTTTCCTCTTGGTCTGTATGTATATGGATGTATATATGTGGGAGAGTGATGGTGTATTGAAAATGTGGGATCTGAGCACGACGTGAATGGTATGGAATAAGGGGTGGATAATGTCCTGGGTTCAGCAGTAGCAGTCATGTTTTTTCCTTTGTGTTAACTGGTGCAGTGCTGTGTTTTGACTTCTAGTTTTGAGAACAGCGTTGGTGAAGCCGATGTTGTCGGTTGTTGCTAAGTGATGTTTACCCTGACCAAGGACTCTGTGAGGCTCATGCTCTGCCAGGGAAGAGGAGAAGCTGTGAGGAAGCAGAGACGGGGCGCCTGACCCGGGCTAGCCGGGGAGGTATTCCATACCACAGCACGTCATGCCCGGGGTGGGGGTAACTGGGAGTTACCCGGAAGGACAGGAGCTTCCGGGTAGAACTCGTTTTTCTTGGCCGGTGGTATCGTATTCTCTTCCCTTGTTATTTTCCCTTATCATTGTTTTTAGCTGATAGTAGCGGTGGTGATTTGTTGCTGGACTGTTCTTGTCTCAACCCGTAGGAGTTGCACTCTCTCGATCCTCCTCCCCGTTCCTCCGGGAGCGGGGAAGGGGAGAGCCCCGGTGCAGGGAGGGGGAAGAGACGAACACGGACCTTGATTGTTGTCAGCTCGGCACCACTCACTGGGAGTGAGTGAACAAGTTACCTGACTGGGTTTAAACCACGACAACACCATAACGAGAGAGCAGAGATTAAGATGAAATACTTCACCATTTACCACTGAATCATCATCCAGGCCCACACTTCGATCTCGGAACCCCCGTCCTAATAATCCTGTTTCAAAATGGAACTGATAGGTCTGCATCTCCAACAAAAACAGCAGTCTTCATTCCCTCCTCCTTAACATACTGAACACAGTCCCATAAAGTATATGTCGTGGTTTAAGCCCAGCCGGTAACTCAGAATCACACAGCTGCTCACTCATTTCCCCCTCTTCTCCCCCCCCCCTTCCCCCTACCAGAGGGATGGGGAGGAGCCTCAAAAGAATGTAGCTCCCACAGACTGAGATAAGAACAGTCCCATAACTAAAGTATAGTACAAAACCACTACTAATAATACTAATAATAATCATGATAAGCAAAATAACAAGGGGAGAGAATATAAAACTAAAAAAGGAAGAAAAAAAAACCAAACCAATTAACACATATGACACACAATACAATTGCTCACCACCTGCGATGGCGAGGAGAAGCAAGACAGGCCTCACGTTGGGCGCCAAAAAGAACTGTCGTGGTTTAAACCCAGTCAGGTAACTCGTTCACTCACTTCCCAGTGAGTGGTGCCGAGCTGACAACAATCGAGGTCCGTGTCCGTCTCCCCCCCCCGCACCGGGGCTCTCCCCTTCCCCGCTCCCGGAGGAACGGGCAGGAGGATCGAGAGAGTGCAACTCCTACGGGTTGAGACAAGAACAGTCCAGCAACAAATCACCACCGCTACTATCAGCTAAAACAATGATAAGGGAAAATAACAAGGGAAGAGAATACGATACCACCGGCCAAGAAAACGAGTTCCACCCGGAAGCCCCTGTCCTTCCGGGTAACTCCCAGTTACCCCCCCACCCCGGGCATGACGTGCTGTGGTATGGAATACCTCCCCGGCTAGCCCGGGTCAGGCGCCCCGTCTCTGCTTCCTCACAGCTTCCCCTCCTCCCTGGCAGAGCATGAGCCTCACAGAGTCCTTGGTCAGGGTAAACATCACTTAGCAACAACCGACAACATCGGCTTCACCAACGCTGTTCTCAAAACTAGAAGTCAAAACACAGCACTGCACCAGTTAACACAAAGGAAAAACATGACTGCTACTGCTGAACCCAGGACACCAACCCAATATGGGTGATAAGCAAGCTTCTACTTTATTCATGTCGCACATCGCTTATATCCTCCTGGTGTTAGCTACGCCTACTAGTCACAACAGTATTGGTTAGTTCTACACAGCTTCTTTTACATTCTCCTCCCACATCCGGTTTCGAGTTGCATGTGAGGCCTACACTTTGCTTTGCTCTCACAAGGCCTCTAAGGATCGATGGCCTTGCTCTTGGAGCCATTCTGCAACAACCACCCACCCACCGATACCCAGATTGACCTGAGCACCTATCTGGGCTTTCTGGGTGACTCTCCCCAGTTTATATACTGGGCATGAAATGCTGTGGTAAGGAATACCCCTTTGGCTAGTTTGGATCAGGTATCCTGTGTCTGCTTCCTCCTGGCTTCTTGTTCCCCTCCTCACTGGCAGAGCATGAGAGACTGAAAAATCCTTGGCTGGGGTAAGCATTACTTATCAACAACTAAAAACATTGATGTGTTATCAGTGTTGTTCTGAGACTAAAGTCAAAACCACAGCACTGCACCAGCTACTAAGAAGGAGAAAAATAACTGTTAGAGCTGAACCCAGGACACTCTTCTGTGCTCTGCAATCTCTGTCTGTTGCAGAATGGCTCTAAGAGCAAGGCCATGGAGCCTTAGAGGCCTGTTCGAGCAAGGCAAGGGGTAGGCCCCACAGGTAACCGGAAACCGGAGGTGGGAGGAGAATGTGGAGGAAGGTGTGTGGATCTAACCAATACTGTTGTGCCTAGGAGGCGTGGCTAAATACCACGCCTATATAAGTGAACTGCGTCACAAATAAAGTAGAAGTTTGCTTATCACCCATACTGGGTTGGCCTGTCTTGCTTCTCCTTGCCGTTTACAAATGGCGCCCAAACAAGGACCATGGACTAAAGGGCCCCGGCTGCCGGGGACCCGGAATACAGGGCCCCGACTAGCGGGGACCCGGATTACAGGGCCCAGTTTAACGGGGACCCGGATTACAGGGCCCCGACTAGCGGGGACCCGGATTACAGGGCCCCGGTTGACAGGGGCCCGGAATACAGGGCCCTGAGTATCAGGGACCAGGAACGGCGAGTGAGCGGTGCTGGCAGCAGCGGCTGGGGAGCGCGGGCAATGCTGCTGCGGTGGCGTGACGGACCTGGGTGCTTGGACTGACCAAAGGAGTCCGCCGCTGGGGCGAACCACACACTGCTGCGTCGGGAGGCCGATCTGGAGACCGAGGTTACAGGACGACCCAGAAAAAGATGATCCGGAAAAGGCTGGCCATGAAAATGGACCGAGAGGTAGCCCTGGACTTATTACAGTGCTTTTTATAAAAGCGGGGAATTGAGCCCTGAACTTATTACAGTGCTTTTTATAAAAGCGGGGAATTAAGCCTGAGACTCTAAAGCAGCTAGCAGGTCTAGTGGCTGTAGGGAAGGCTAAGGGATTTTTTGTAGATCCTAATACAGTTTTTGAGGAGAGTGAGTGGCGAAAGTTTGGTGATGAACTATTTGACTCAGTGCTTGATGATGATAAAACGGCAAAGAAACTCGATAAACCACGGAGAGAAGTAATAAATTGTATAAAAAGATACAAGGCGGAAAAGAAAACTGCTGCGGTAGCAACGGAGAAACTAGGAACAGACGTCCCCGGTCGGTTGAAACCGGGGTAGATTACAACTCGTTTCCCCCAACTCGCGGAAGCACAGGGTTTCCCCCTGCCTTCCTTTTCTCCCCCTCCATCAGAAGGTGCCGTGGAGGAGGTGTAACCCCCTGCTCCCCTACCACCCCAGTTCCGAAAGTAGGGACTTCAAAAAGAACAGAGAAAGTATATTAGAAGGGATACGCATGATAAATGTCGAGGAATCCGAAAGAAAGAGGGCGGCGCCTCTGCGCCGGATCGATTGGGGCGCCATTTTGAAGCACGCAGTAGAAAATAGAGATCATGCGCTAGCGGGAGATTTAAAGGAACTGCGAGCCTTTCCAACCCACTATGCCCTAGAGTGGAAATTTTTAACTCAGTTACGGAGGAGCCAGGTCTGCAGATGGCTACATACCGAACGAGAGACATCTGAGAAGAAAGACACAGCTGCAAGCAACAGAGACCCTGAGTTCGGCCCAGGATCAGCCCCTGAATCTCCTGAATCCGATCCAGATTTATATCCTCTGCTTCCAGACTCTGACTCTTTGTCTCCCAGGTCGGTCTGCTCAGACTCACTGGCCCTGGAGACGCTCAGCTGTAACAATGGGTAACCAAGGATGCGATCATTACTGGGGAATTTTCTGCAATGGGCATCTTTGCATATCCTGTGTTTACTACACAGCAGGGGGCTAAAGAGTGGGAAGCTCTTGATCTCAAAATAGTTAAGGAGGCCTGACAAACAGTGACCACGTATGCGTTAAAATCCTCTTATACTCAAGCTGTATATGTTATGATTTTTTCTTGCAATTGACAGGGGGAGCCCATACAGTTTCTCTGTGATACTCATGTACTAGAAGTTGGTAAATATAAGTATGTCCAGGTTTCTATCAACCTTTGGAGACCTTTGTAGATACTGCTGGCCACTTCTTCCAGCACAGGCTGGCCACCTGTGTCAGAATGAGTGTGCATTTTGGTCAGTATAAAAGCCCAAGCCTCATACTGTAATGTGTGGGGTTTATTCATCAAGAAGTTTGGGGGGAGGGAGGCTCTCTGTGGCTGTCCTTATGTGAAACAATTCTCCCTTTTGACTCTGTAACTGTTGTACTCTGTAAGTAATGGGGGGAGGTCAGTTGTATTGTTGCACAGTATTGTGAGAGACAAAAGAGGGGGGTTGGGTGGCTCGAAGTGGTGTCTTGTTGCAGCGCTTGAGGGGAGGGGGTTGCTTGAGGGGAGGGGGCTTCGATGGTGAGGAGGCTGGTAGTGGACGATTCTCGAAGCCTCTGGGAGCTTCTCGAAACTTCCTGAAACTTCTCGGTAATGAGACCCCTGCAACAAAGGGAACCAATGGGGAAGAGCCATGTCAACATCCGAGTGAGGAGGGGCGACAGGATGGGCTGGGACCTTGAACCGAAAAAGATAAAGGACCAACTCCCAGAGACCGCGTATGCGCGTCTTGGGCGGAGCGGAGGACTCCCCGGCACACCCAGTGCTGTTTTATCTGCTATCGCTTACTCAGTTTAATAAAATTTATACTTTAAACCAAAATTGGCTACAATATTGATAACAATACGATGTGGGGGAGGCAGAGCCTCTGCGGGGACGCCCACTAAGGTTGAGCCTGCCACCTTGCACTGCAATGATGCTTCTCGGAGCTGGTTTGCTGTTAGTCTCCACAGGGTCCTTGTGCCACGTTCTGTACGTGGAACTGTAGTGGGAGTAATGATTGTCTGGATTTTGTGCTTCAAATATTGTAGTTGTGTGGCGTGTGCTTGTGGGATCCCATACGCGTGTGTTTGTATGTGTGTGTTGAGGGCAGACGGTGTTCTGTGTATTTTTTGTTGTTGGGTTCATGTAAAAGCTTTCAACGGGTAGCTATTTAACATTTCGGGCGTGAAAGGGTTAACGTAAAGGTGCGGTTGCCAGCGGGTATTTATGGTTGCTGCTGAAGCAGGCAGGCCGCTAGAGTTGCTGTCCAGCAGGATGGCTTTAGCAAGGATTAAAAAAAAAAAAAAGGGGGGGGGGGGAGAGAGAGTAATGATGCTGCATTTAACCTGTCTAACCTGTCTAACCTGTCTACTTCTCAAGAACTGAAGAACTGATAACCTGGGGGAAGGGGTATATTTGTGTCCTCCTGCCTACAGGTCCATGGCGACTGCCTGCAAAGTTTGTCAAGCCTTGCCATGAGCTGGACAGACGAATGGAAAAACCTGATGCCTCAGCTACAGGAGCTGACTGTGAATACCCCAAGCAGAATGAGATAGAGGAAGAGAAAGAACGATTAACTGCAAAACATCACTTGGGGACAACTGAAAAGTAACATCCTGAATATGTGTGCTTGTAAAGTAGCTATTATTAGAGGCTGTGAGTTTGTGTATAAAACCACCTGTATTTACTAGCTAGCTGCTAATAAGAAACTGCACCTTGTATTGTATAGATTTGTCACTTGTAAAAGAGATGTTAGAGTATGGAAATTTGCAGTAGCTGCTAGAAAATGCTAAGGCAAAAGCTGGAAAGATTTTAATACAATGGTAGTCTTATAAAGCAGGTGATGGAACAAATTAAGAGGGTGGGAGAATTCCACTGGTAAGAAATTTCTTTGGCTAGTCCCTCACTGCCATCAGCATTTTCAACATGCTGCTGCACCCTGTAATAGTTACTCTGCTAATGTAAATTTGTGTGTGCCTTGCTGTAGTAGCGACTTGTTACTGGATAAAACAAAAGGGGGGAGATGTGGTGACAGTGTTCTCACGGGAGAATGGATAATTGGTACATAAACTCTGAATAGTCCTGAAAGATACAGCAAGGCCATGAGAGGCCTGAAGAAGCTTAAGCAAGCAAGATAAGCTGGAATTCACCAAGTTAATGAGAACTGTGGACTGTTGGCAAGCTTTCAAGGTTGAGTTCTCACACCTGTGTTTAACCAATTATATGTTAGTCACTAAGGGTCTTCAAGACATGTATCCAATCATAATATGCCAAATCACTGTAAGTGCTTCAGCCAGGGCCTTGGCTTAACTAAGCAGATTGAGTTGCTGAGTTGCTAAGCAGACAAATGCTACATCGAAAGGCAATTTCTGATTTGTTGTTTAAATGTTGACTCTCTAAGACATGCAACACTGCAGAACCTTTTGTTGTTGGAACAGGGACATGGATGTGAAGAGTTTGATGGAATGTGTTGTATGAATCTTTCTGGTCATTTTAATTCGATACATGCACAGCTGAAAACCCTGGCTCAGCTTACCCAGCAACTGCAAGTGAGCAATGACCTAGGGATAACTAAATGGTTGTCCTCATGGGGCATTACAGGTTGGCTTAAAACACTGCTATTTGAAGTACTGCACTTATGTATCATTGGTAGGTTAATCACTGTAGCTATTAGACTTGCTTATAGTTGTGTGATAAAACAGGTGAACAGAATAACCCACAATGCCTTGCTCACACGAAGAAAAAAGGGGGAATTGTTGCAGAATGGCTCTAAGACCAAGGCCATGGAGCCTTAGAGGCCTGTGCGAGCAAGGCAAGGGGTAGGCCCCACAGGTAACAGGAAACTGGAGGT
Source organism: Pezoporus flaviventris (assembly GCF_033815535.1). Taxonomy (NCBI): domain Eukaryota; kingdom Metazoa; phylum Chordata; class Aves; order Psittaciformes; family Psittacidae; genus Pezoporus; species Pezoporus flaviventris. Next base: position 192,588 of record NW_026892810.1, read on the forward strand.
GGGAGGAGAATGTGGAGGAAGCTGTGTGGATCTAACCAATACTGTTGTGCCTAGGAGGCGTGGCTGAATACCACTCCTATATAAGTGAACTGCGTCACAAATAAAGTAGAAGTTTGCTTATCACCCATATTGGGTTGGCCTGTCTTGCTTCTCCTCGCTGCTTACATCTGTCATGTAACAAATCCAATGTAATTCTTGTCAACTCTTGTCTAGAGGTGTGGAAACTGCAAGCCATCCTGTTCTTGCTATGTGGATAAGTAAAGAATTGCTGATAGCGCATCTGGCTTTTGAGCAAGCCTGGGAGTGTTTGTGTGCATGGGTGCAAGCTTAGGCTGGGAAACAGCCTGGGGAGTGACTGTTTATAGAATGGAATTTATAGTGACTGAAGACAGTCACTATGATTGATGTGGTCTCTGTTTGGCTTCATAGCTCAAACCCATATCTGTATGCTACATATTACCATGTGTCCTGGGTTCAGCAGTAGCAGTCATTTTTTCTCCTTCTTGGTAGCATGTCATCACAGTTATCTTTGGCGCCCAACGTGGGGCACAAAAGGTTGAGATAACGACAGATCTGACCGGATTAATAGTCACTCATCACAATGCTGATTTATTAGCTCTCAAAGTTGTTTCTCTTGATCTTACAGTTTCAGAAAGTAGTACATTACTTAGAGCCGGTATTTGCTGTGTTAGTGTTTGTCAAATTTGGGGCTTGGGCTAAGGTTCTTGTTTCACTGTACTTTATGGCAATGACTTGTAATATGGGCGTGCTCCAGCAGCAGGGAGTGACAGACATGTCCCTGGACTTGTACCTGGCTGTCCCACTGCTCTTCACCATCCTGGCCCTCATCCTTGCCTCCATCTTCACGAGGCTGTGGAAAGCCGAGGGGGAGCAGCCCCAGGAGCCAGCAGCGGCCGAAGTGGCCCGGGAGAGTGGCTCCAAGGACCAAGTGGCGGCGGGAGCGGGGCCGGAGGCCGGGAAGGAGGTGGCTGCTGAGGAGTGGGAGGAAGCGGCAGCGCAGCCGAGCCCCGCGGCGGTTGAGAGCATTCCCCGGCAGCCACCCCCCGAGCCCCGGGAGGCCAAGCCCCAGGAGGATGCAAGAGACCACGCAGCTTTTCTCAGCAAGGCAGAGGAGGAAGAGCTGGACTCAGAAAAAGAGAAGCTGCTGGTGGGAGAGCTGGCAAGCACAGCAGCTACACCAGCCCCAGTGACAAGTACAGCAGCATCGTTTGAGAGTTCTGAAGGTTTTGAATGGCCTTTGGGTACCCTTGGGACCTGCCTGCTGATTGTGATGGGGATCAGCATGTAGGCACACAAACAGACTCTGTTTTACCCACGACCATTTTGTCTGATCTCAAAAGTTAAGCAGAGGAGGGTTTGGGTCTTGTCTGGGGTCAGATGACAATATGGGAGGACCAAGATATTTTCCCCAAGGATGGACAGTCATGAGTGGCAGGGTGTGTGGGACAGTATGGGCAAGTATCTAGTCCACTGGGCCCCTCCAGTGCTTTGGAGGTGTCAGAGATGGAAGGCAGCTGTCTGGAGTCCCCAGCAACAAGCTGCAGAAACTGCTGAAGGGGACAGTGAAGTATTTTGAGCCTGGTGAGCCCATGACACTTCAGGCCATCAGAGCAGAGATGCAACATAGAGATGGACTCATGATCAAGGGGTGGACTTAGCAATGGACACTACTGACCAGATTATTCACTAGTGTGAACACTGCACACAGCCTCTCCTGCTCTTAAAGACTGTTACCAGAGATGGAGCCTGACATCATGGACCAGATGGACTCAGCAGCTTTATAGGGAGGCTTAGATTTCATCTGACTGTGGAATCCCATATCAGCTTTTTATATCAATTCTTGAGACAATGGAGAGTAGAGTCTGATTTCAGTTCAGTCTCTCACAGAAGTCTGCAGTTTTTAAATTAACTTTTAGATCTAATGACTCAAGTGCTTATTTAATCCTATTGAGCTCCTTGTGGAAAGGTGCCACTATTCGTCCCCATCACCAAACAAAAACCTAGAACCTCTGCAAAACATACACAGCTCCCAAAGCCAAAAATAGAACAGCTTTATTTAAGTAATGCAAGCAGTGGAGGTAAGGAAAAGGCAATATTCTTAATAATAAGACCTTTTCCCCTCCTTTGCCTGTACAGTCACTTTTGAGGACTCACCCAAGAGATTCCAAAGCCAGACTGTATCTCAAATTATGTGTTGTTTCACCAGGGCTCTACCAACACCTTAAATGTGGGGAAATGTTCTGGTGACAGAAGGCTCCGAGGAAGAATTAAAACAAAAGGACTGCGACTGCTTAACCTTTCTGTACACTGTGAGACTAAGATTTCTAAACATGAAAATATTGTGGGTAAGTTGTAGGACCAGCAAATAGGAGACCTGAATATTATTCCTGGCTGTGCTGTATGCTCGCCATGTGACTTTGAAGATACTGCTTATAACCCAGTTTAAAGAAAGCACATATATAACTAGAAGCATACGCTCAGAACACTTGAAAATTTTCATCTTCTCCTCCCTTTATCTCTGTTCTTCATTGTAAAGGTATGTTGGAAGTCAGTTCCTAAAATGTAGAGATACCCTCCCACAACTGGAAATTTTAAAGACTAGCACTTTGTACCCTGCTGCACAGCAGAAAGGACAACACAGCTGTGATAAACACAAATGCATTGGCTTTCGCAAATCATAGGTGTGGTTATGTGGATATAACTGTAAGAATTTACAGTAACAGAAACAAAGCTCGCTAAAGACACAAGATTAGACAACAAGTTAAAAAGGGCCAGAACTCTTGAGCAAAACGGAATCACATAGCAAAAGAATTTGTAAAGGTAAAAGACAGAGGGGGGATGACTTGACATAAGAAAAGCTAGTGCCTGGAAAACATAGAGTTAAAGTACTTTTTAGCTTAACTTAGGTTGTAGAAAGAGAACAAAGTTTATAAGTGTGTGGATTTTAGTAGCCCCAATAACATGAGTTAATTGTTTCACACTAGTTTTCCCCAAGTATCTTTAGCTTTAAAGAACAATGTTTGTGTTGCAAGTCTGTGGGGAGATAACAGGATTTAGTAGCCCCACTAAACATGAATGAGTTATTTCACACCATCCTACTTATCAGTTAGAGACAGAGCCTCCCAAACATCTGCTAGCTTGGGATACTCCTTGTCTGACCATCCTGCAATAAATTTTGCAGGAAGGTCACACTGTTCTAAATCTTTGCTAGTTATCAGAAGAATTACAGATATGGCTGGTTTCAGCTAGTTGTGCGATTACCGGGGCGTCCAACTGTGACAAAGGTGAAAAGTACACTGCGAAGAAGACTGCTTACTTCATCTTGAAGACCCCTACTCACAAGAGGAAGGCTGCTTACTTCATCCTCAAGACCCCTGCCCACAATCACCGCAGAGCAGTGTGCAGATGCCAAGAGGAGGAGACTTATGATAATAAATTCCTGGAGCTAGTTATAATATTCCCCACCTATACGTGGGAATTATGAATATGTACGTGACTAACACAATAGTCAAAGTATATAAACCTGTAATAAATACTAATCACTTGCGCCTCTGGCTATGGTCATGCGCCCAGCACTGTTGCTTTTGCTTTATTGACTTTGTCCCTCAATAAAGCCTTGTTATCTCGTTTAGAGGAGTGCACTTGTATTTCACAACAGCCATTTTTCCAAGGTATTTCAGCAGTAATCCTGCAGTCAATATTCACATTTAAAGGCAACTTCACAGCATTTACTAATGCTCTCACTGAACGTAAGTCTTGCACCTTCTCCAACGTGTGATTCCCTGTCTCCCCACCCCTCTACTGCACAGGCACAAGTTCCCCTGCAGCAAACCAGACAGGAGCCCCGATTAGGATGAAATCCCTCACCCTCTTTTCCTGGTTTGCTGGGCAGCAAAATGAAAGCCTTCACTGGCCCAAAATGGTAACATCTTGTGATTGATACCCTCTAGAACAGAACACTTTAGACTAGTTTAAATTGATAACAGAAAAACCTGGCATATTTCAAAAGAAGTCTTACAATTGCTCTTCCTCCATTGCCTGCCTAGATGCGCAGTGCTTTTTCACTGCACTGCAAAAAAACACAACCAAAGTCTGAAATCATGTTGGAGACTTCATTTAAACAAGAGCCTTGCCTTGTCCTTTAAGGGCTAGGTTGGAAACTCCTGTGGTACCAGCAGCACAGCAAGATAGGTGAAAACTCATCTGTGGTGCGCACCAATGTGATAGATATCTACATCACAAGAGATACAAAGAACCAGCACAAACAAAGCTCGGGGGGGGGGGGGGGGGGGGGGAATCCTTTTAATCAACTTTTTTTTCCTTACGACAGTCTAGATACAATCTTCATACAGTATGACCCTAAGTTACTACTATAAAGCACTACAACAACAGACCTTTGGGACGACCCAACCCGAGACACTCTCCAAGGAAAGCCCTGGCTCGGAGCAAAAGCCCGTTCACACACGGCGGGGACACAGCTCTCCCCCCACCTCCACGTTCATTTCCTCCTCCCGTGCTCCCGGTCCCGCAGACACGGCGCCAGGCCAGACCTCCCCGGGTGAACGCTACCGGAAGAGACAACGGGCCGGGCTCCCTGAGGAAGCAGCACCGGACTGCTCCAGCGGGGAGCTCCCAGCTTCTCGGCACTACACCTTCCGCCGCACCCGGGGACCCCACTCCGCGGGCTGCTCCACCACCACCCCGTTACCTGCGGGCCACGTTCCGCGCCGAGGGCAGCACCACCGGGCTGCGGGCGAGCCTGGGTCCAGGCTAGGCTAGGCCAGGCCAGGCGGCAGAGCACGCCGCCGCCAGCAGCAGCAGCAACACCATGACCCACCGGCCGCCCCACTCTGCCTAGAGTCCTTTGAGGAGCGACCGCAACTAGCAGGCGCCGAAGAACCGCTGAAGGGAAGACCGCGGGAGCTGACCGCTGCACTCGCCGCCTCACCGGGAGCTGGATAACTCAGTGAAGACCCAAATACCCAGTAAAAAGCAAACAACCATCTTGAAAAGATACCGGCAATAAGCAGACTGCCGTGCCTCAAGATGGTGGCTACAACCGTTGGCCTCGCCCCCAGCCGCGCGGGGGCTACCGGGAAGGCCCGAACGGTTACCACAGCAACGGGGAATCTATAGCGCCTGTCTAGCCACAATCCTAACTGTCTGGCTTCAGCCAGGCACGTCGCAAGGCGGGTTGCCTTCTGCAGATGAGCCCCAGGCCAAGGTCTGTCTGCCCAAGTTCCCTTAAGCAGACGGTTCCCACAGCCAGGCCTTGTCCAGGCCCTGCAGCGCAGGCAGGTACCCAGCCTTGGCCAGGCTTCCCCAGCAGATTTAGGTACGAGGAGAGCTAACAGCTAGGAGGAGCAAGCAGGTTTCTGCAGGCACAGGAGAGTTTGCAGCCATGGCAGGCAAGGAGACCTGGCACTAGGGCAGCAGTAATTATACAACTAGCCCCGCTCTGGGATTTTTATCACTCTTAACATCATGTCCTACATAATTGTAATGGCTGGGAAAAGAAGAAACGACCTCTTCAATCTTAAATTCATCAGAGAGGAAAGAGACCAGCTCCCTCCTTTTGCAGCTGTTGCCGAGGAAGACTCCCCTTCTGATAGCTCAATTAGCTCTGAAAACAGAATTTAATATCTTGATTCGGAGAAAACTCCAGGAACTTGCCAACAAAGTTTAAGCTGACAAGCAGGTGTTCTTTATTGCGGCACCTCCTTGTCTCAATCTGCAGCTGAGCATGATGGATTATCAAGTGCTCTCAGAAGTGAAATGAGTGAACAAATATACATATACAACAATATGTTTGCTCTTTGTCAGGCAGGTTAGCTGGCTCCCATGATCTGTTTTCTGTGGAAAAGCCATTACAATGTGCTTGACAACTCATGGTAGCCAAGTTACAACGCAACTGGTAGTCTGCATTTGAAATTGTTCTGTTGGTGCATGTGCACGGTTCTAACAGGTGTGGACTCTTCCCACCCCCCACCCCTCCCCCACCCCCCCAAGCATTAAACCAGGGCATGTCAAGGTTATGAGTAGTCTTAAGTTCCCTGTGCACAGTTATCACAAAGGTCATTGTATTTTAAGTCCCTGATCCTAATTTTTGTGTAATCTCTTCCTGTTTTGCACTAGTTGTGCACCAAAGAGTGGGTGGCCTCAATGTGCTCTGATGAGCATTTCTTTGGGGTAGGAAGGCATTTTGGAGCCATCGCCTCCCTCCTACCACAGTTACACCCTTCTTGATCTACTGAAATGAATATGTGAGGCCAGCAGGTCTGATCTCCCCTGCCCAATTTCTTTGATGTGCCTACAAGAAGTCATGTTTCCTTCTCCTCTCCTGTCTTGCTGACCAGGATGGTTTCTGCAGCATTTTCTCTCTCACTCCTGTCCATATTTCTCCCCTCAGGTTGTTCCAGGATGACTTTTAGGTTCCTCGCTGTTGTTAGTTTTCCTAACTTACCTGTCTTCAACTATCTCAGGCATTCTTGAATGGGAGGTTGCAGGGCTACATAAAATAATAATAAATTATCTCTCTTCCCAGCACGTCTGAATTAGCATCCTCTTTCTAGAAGAGTCTCTTAGGATGTTAATTGACATCTGCCCCCTGGGATGTGTCTAAGTAAACCTTCTACCAGCAAGCTCTATTAGCATGTTAATATCCTCCTCACTCCTGGAAGTCTCTTTGTATCACTGGCTTAATCGTCAAACAGCTTAATTTACAGACACAAAATTAAACTGGTTGCAATTAATCTGGTCATAGCTTGCAGTGTCATGGTGGGGAGGTGACAGTAGCTGTGGAGATACAGATACCACCTGGCACTACTGGACAGACCGAGCTGATGCTGCAGTAGCCCTAAGTGGCTAGGCCAGAGAAGGACAGGATAAAAAACTGACTGAGCACAAACACAGGCAGAGTACTAGCTCTTTGTTCTGTGTCAGCTGTGCATGACACCCTGCTTGGCCTGGTGTCTGCTGCAGAGATGAGTGTCATGTCTTCACCCACCCTGCAGAAGGGTCCACGGTGGTGGGGTATTTATGCCCCAGCTATGTTTGGAAGAGGAAAGGGCTCGTTTGGAAATGCTGTGTCCTCTAGCACAGGCACAGAGGTATGGGATCTCCACTGGGGATACAGCAACTACAGCAAAGTGTGCCAGGGGCTATGGGGCCCCTCACTGCCCCCTAACCATGGCAGTTTTCCAGCCCTACCTCCACTTCACTCAAGGTATGTCACACCTTGCTTCCATCCATTTTCTTGATTAGACTTGTTCCTAATTAGGCCTCATCTATTTTTAAAGAGTTGCATCATTTAATAGGAATTATGGTCTGATTAGAAGCGGAGCAGTACAGTTTGCTTAGACAGAACTTCACTGACTTCTGCCATTCTGACCCAAGAGCAAACCAAATGGATTTCATGACACCTGCCTTACAGGTTTGCTCTAGCTTCTGCAAAGACAAAATTGGACCCATTTAATGATGGAGGGCAGAGAAAGCTGAATGGGTCCAAGGCTCAGCACAGACAATTCCCCAGCTGAATCTGGGTGGGCTCACTGACTGGAACAAGCAGCATTCCAAGGCTTTGGGGCAGCTGCGCTCTTGCTGCAATGCTTCTGGCCGGAAGCTGCAGGTCTAGATGTGACAAAACTGTATTGAACTATGAGGACTGGTTATTTACAGACACACCATGTAACTGGAGTTGATGTGATTCCTGTTCTTCCTTTCACACTGAGCCTCAAAGGTAACCAAATGATAAAGCACTGGGAAGGGGCCCTGAGGGTCCTCACCTTGCTGGTGATGCGCGGGTAGACTCCACAACTCGTTAAAGTTGTAAAGTAGGTATGCTTTATTCAGCGCTGAGGAGCATGAGGGATCACTCCTCCAAAGGCATGCGTCCCTCAGCATTGTTCTCCTTCATATTTATCCTCTAAACAATTACATATTCATGAGGTTATGCAACACACCTATACATATTCATGTCCTATCCCCACTTTGTATTATAATGAGGTAAAAGGTCCTTGCTTGTGTCATGTCTCCTGGTGGTCGTGGGTGAGGGTCTCAAGATGAAGTAAACGAGTCTTCCCTGAACTTTTCATCTCTAGTCATTGCGCATGTTCCCTGGTGATTTAGTCACTGTCCAAACCGCAAAGCTGATTTCAGTCAGTTTAGGGGTCCAGAGAACAGGAGTTACTGTTCCTTCCTCCTATCAATAGCCTTGGTCCTCCCACCCTGTTCCAGCAAGCACGGTAAGTGTTGAGCACGTATTTGTTGAGTAAGCACGAGTAAGCAGTAACATTGTTAAGCAAGCAGCTTAACCCCCACCCATCACTCAGTAATGCCATGTGTATTTACTACTGGGGAAAGGTACTGGACTGGAGTCTGAAATCCCTGGTTTATCTCCTGAGCAGGTTAGGAACAGGAAGCAGCATTAGCAGCCCCATCTTGTGTTTTTCAGGCCAGAAGAAATCAGTTTCCAAGTTTCCACAGCCAACACAGCTCTCTGCTCTGCTACTTTAGAGAATCCACATCTCCTATTTCCATGCTCCCTGTAAGACAATCTTGCTGTCCTTGTCCCTGCCCCTGAGTCTCAGGAATCTCCTTGCAGGATGCCATCACCCCCACCCCCACCCCCCCCCCCCCCCCAGCTTGGCTCTAGCTCATTTCAACACAGCACTCTGCAAACTGAAAGAATGGATACCTGGCATCAGATGGCCACTGTGACACCCACAGACTTCACATCCATAACAAATCAAAGGGTTAAATATAGAGCTGAAGGTGCCAAAAGGTAAATTCAGACTCTTTCAAGGGATGAAAAATTGCTGTTACCCACCCAGCAGCAGAAGCCAGGCTGCTTCTGTGGCAGGACAAAAATGCACAGCTCGGTGATGCCCTAGAGTATTCCAGCACCCTTCAGCAGCGTACACCTGTCATGTACCAGATGGGTTTTCTTTACATTACTTCTCTGCAGATGACAAGTCAAGGTCACAGGATAGATACTCCCCTTCAGCATAGCAAGGCCAAGCATCCAGAAAAGCCTCAGGCTTGGGAAAAAAAGCTGTGCTTAAAAGACCACACTTCTCCCTCAAGCACAGTGAGACCCCTCACCAGGGAAAGATGTGTTCAGTGAGTATCCTTTTCATATGAGTCAGTCCAAAACCATCACACCTATTCCTCCAGGAACAGCTTGGGATCACTGCCACTGCCAAACCCACCTCCCAACCTGTTCCTCTTGCATGCAACACTGGTCCTTCCTAGGGGCAAGGAGGACACTCCCAGCCTCACAGTGAGGCAGCTGGTGGGCGTAAGGCATAACCAGGACATGGTGTGGAGGTACAAACTTATCTTCAAGTCACCTCTAAAGACCATTGAGTTTAAGATAGGAAAGTGACAAATGGCCATAGGCAGGGGATCAGAGGGAAACGGCTGTACAGCAGCAGTGACCAAACTGTCTGCTAGTCATGGCTTATGAATTGCTAGAAAAGCAAAGCCAATGCAAGAAGAAGCAACACAGAGAGAAGTCCCACACAACATCCTTGTCTCTAAACTGGAGAGACATAAATTTGATGGATGGACCACTCGGTGGATAAAGAACAGGCTGGATGGCCGCATGCAAAGAGTTGTGGTCAATGGCTCAATGACTAATTGGGGATGAGTAACGAGTGGTGTCCCTCAGGGATTGGTGTTGGGACCGATCATGTTCAACATCTTTGTCGGCAACATGGACAGTGGAATTGAGGACACCTTCAGCAAGTTTGCTGACGACACTAAATTATGTGGTTCAGTTAACACGCTGGAGGGAAGGAATGCCATCCAGAGGGACCTTAAAACATTTGTGAGGTGGGCTAATGCCAGCCTCATGAAGTTCAACCAAGCCAAGTGCAAGGTCCTACACCTGGGTCGGAGCAATCCCAGGCACAGCTACAGGTTGGGCAGAGAAGAGATTCAGAGCAGCCCTGCGGAGAAGGACTTGGGGGTGTTGGTCAGTGAGAAACTTAACATGAGCCAGCAGTGTGTGCTCGCAGTCCAGAAAGCCAACCATATCCTGGGCTGCATCAAAAGAAGCGTGACCAGGTCACAGGAAATGATCCTGCCCCTTTACTCTGCTCTCGTGAGACCCCACATGAATTACTGTGTATAGTTCTGGTGTCCTCAACATTAGAAGGACATGGAGCTGTTGGAGCAAGTCCAGAGGAGGGCCACAAGGATGATCAGGGGGCTGGTGCACCTCCTGTATGAAGACAGGCTGAGAAAGTTGGAACTGTTCAGCCTGGAGAAGATAAGGCTGCATGGAGACCTCATAGCAGACTTCCAGTATCTGAAGGGGGCCTATAAGGATGCTGGGGAGGGACTTTTCATTAGGGACTGTAGTTATAGGGCAAGGGGTAATGGGTTCAAGCTTAAACAGGGGAAGTTTAGGTTAGATATAAGGAAGAAGTTCTTTACTGTGAGGGTGGTGAGGCACTGGAACAGGTTGGATGGAGTCTTGGGTGACATGGTTTAGTGTGTGGTATCCCTGCCCATGGCAGGGGGGTTGGAACTAGATGATCTTAAAGTCCTTTCCAACCGTAACTTTTCTATGATTCTAAGTGACATGGGTACCTCTCAGCTTGGCTTGCAGCAGTAGAACAGGAGGATGGAAACAGTTTATTTGTGACTCAAAGACCATGAATGAACAGATTACTCCATGGGAGTGCATTCCCTGGAGAGCTGCTGAAGTGTGCAGATTGCAGGAGAAGACCAGGAATCCATCTGTGGCTGAAGTCATCTCCAAACCCCACAGACTGGTGGAGGTCAGTTCCAAGTGAGCAACTGTCACTCCACACCCCTGAAATCCATAAGCAGGCTAAGAAACTTAAAGCTGATAATTAGGAATCATAAAAACAGTAATTAGAACAGGACTGCCATGAGGTCACATCTAGAACATCAATACAAGGCATTTATCCAGCAGCAGGGGACTGCTACCCTGGGAAAACATCCTCCTCTAGGGATGCAGGAGGCCCAAAGCTCCCTGGACTTACTATTCACATGAGCATAGGGTCTATCCTGCAAGGAACCATGTAAATAGACTTACTACCCACAAGAGCAGCTCAGAGCTTTGAGGGGTCCAAAATACTGTTGCCTAGTCAGACTGACAGTGTGAGGGAGCACAGGAACTAATCCAGGTCCTGCTTCAGTGGCTCTGCCACTGAGAGACCTGAGTGGCTAAATAGGGAATTGCTGGGTATGCTCAAGTGGAAGAGGAGAGTTTAGAGGTCATGGAAGGAGGGGCTGGCCACTTGGGAGGAATATAAGGCTGCTGCTAGAGGATGTAGGAAGGCAGCTAGGATGACTAAGGCCTCCTTAGAATTAAACCTGGCGAGAAGGGTCAAGGACAGCAAAAAGAGCTTTTTCAAATACATGGCAGATAAAACTAACACCAGAGGCAATGTAGGCCCACTGATGAACGGGATGGGTGCCCTGGTGACAGAAGATACAGAGATGGCAGAGTTACTGAATGCCTTCTTTGTCTCTGTCTACTCTGCTGCAGGCAGTCCTGAAGAGCCCTGTACCCCTGAGACCTTAGATGAAGTCAGGTCAACGGAGCGGTTTGCCTTAGTCGATGAGGAATGGGTTAGAGATCAGTTGAGCAATCTGGACATCCATAAATCCATGGGTCCAGATGGGATGCACCCGCGGGTGCTGAGGGAACTGGCAGAAGTCATTGCTAGACCACTCTCCATCATCTTTACCAAGCCTTGGGAAATGGGAGAGGTGCCTGAGGACTGGAGGAAAGCAAATGTCACTCCAGTCTTCAAAAAGGGCAAGAAGGAGGACCTGGGTAACTATAGACCAGTCAGCCTCACCTCCATCCCTGGGAAAGTGATGGAACACCTTATCCTTGGTGCCATCTTAAGGCATATCAAGGATAAGAGGGTTATGAGGGGCAGTCAACATGGCTTCACCAGGGGGAAATCATGCTTGACCAATCTCTTAGCCTTTTATGAGGAAATAACACGGTGGATGGATGATGGCAGAGCGGTGGATGTGGTCTACCTTGACTTCAGCAAAGCATTTGACACAGTCTCCCACAGCATCCTCACAGCTAAATTGAGGAAGTGTGGTCTGGATGATCAGGTAGTGAGGTGGACTGTGAACTGGCTGAAGGAGAGAAGCCAGAGAGTTGTAGTCTATGGGGCAGAGTCTAGTTGGAGGCCTGTAACTAGTGGAGTGCCTCAAGGGTCAGTACTGGGACCAGTATTATTTAATATATTCATCAACGATTTAGATGAGGGAATTGAGTGTACTATCAGCAACTTTGCTGATGACACTAAGCTGGGAGGAGTGGCTGACACGCCAGAAGGCTGTGCTGCCATCCAGCGAGACCTGGACAGGCTGGAGAGTTGGGCAGGGAATAACTGGATGAAATATAACAAGGGAAAGTGTAGAGTCCTGCATCTGGGCAGGAACAACCCCAGTTTCCAGTATAGGTTGGGGAACGACCTGTTAGAGAGCAGTGTAGGGGAGAGGGACCTGGGGGTCCTAGTGGATGACAGGATGACCATGAGCCAACACTGTGCCCTTGTGGCCAAGAAGGCCAATGGCATCCTGGGGTGTATTAGAAGGGGGGTGGTTAGTAGGTCGAGAGAGGTCCTCCTTCCCCTCTACTCTGCCCTGGTGAGACCCCATCTGGAATATTGTGTCCAGTTCTGGGCCCCTCAGTTCAAGAAGGACAGGGAGCTGCTGGAGAGAGTCCAGCGCAGGGCAACAAATATGATTAAGGGAGTGGAGCATCTCCCTTATGAGGAAAGACTGAGGGAGCTGGGTCTCTATAGTTTGGAGAAGAGGAGACTGAGGGGTGACCTTATTAGTGTATATAAATATATAAAGGGGGAGTGTCACGAGGATGGAGCCAGGCTCTACTCTGGCAAACAATGATAGGACAAGGAGTAATGGGTACAAACTGGAACACAAGAGGTTCCACTTAAACTTGAGAAGAAACTTCTTCTCAGTGAGGGTGACGGAACACTGGAACAGGCTGCCCAGGGTGGTTGTGGAGTCTCCTTCCCTGGAGACATTCAAAACTTGCCTGGACACATTCCTGTGTAACATTATCTAGGTGTTCCTGCTCCGGCAGGGGGATTGGACTAGATGATCTTTTGAGGTCCCTTCCAATCTCTAGCATACTGTGTGAATACTGTGTGTGTGTGGTCACACTGTGGGCTGCAGTGAGGAGTTAAACCTCCAAAAGGCAGCTGATTTTGGTAAGAGTGAGCTGTTGCTTTAGTTTACCCTCATTACTTAATCACATCTCATGGAGCTGTGAGCAACCACCTCATTATAAAGCAGGTGGAAGCCTAGCCTTTTATTTCTTAATGGCATCACAGGAAGAAGGGTTTGTTTTAAGTTGGAATTGTCCTTTAACAACAACCACCAAACAACAAGGATGGCTTGAAATTAGTTTTATTTAAGATAATGAGATTGTGTGCAGAGTTGGGGAGGCTTCTGCTGCAGTACCAAGAGCATCAGCTGTATTTCTTGCTGGCTTTCTAAATGGCTGCTTTGTTTGCCAAAACCATCTCTCTTCAAAATGTTAATAGATTACACCAATTAAAACATGAGCCAAGCTTAAAGGTTCTTCTAATCAAAGCTCTTCTAAAGTTTTGTTCTCTTGGCCTTTGATGTTCTCACCTGACTGGTCACACAGGATTTACCCTGATGTGTGACTGTAATAGTTATAAATCACATGTTATCTCATGTATTAAAAATAGATTCCCCTCTTTACATCCTGAGAGGAGCTGAATCAGCAGAGAACGGCACCCATGTGAGCACAAATGGGTAGTTTTGACCTTATGCTTGACATAATGGTTCCTTCCACCATGAGAGAATTGCTGTAGAGCTTTAAGGGAGCTTGGCTGAAGCAGAGATGGATATGTTTATCTTGAAGTTGCAAAAGGAGGTGAGCAGTGGGTGCAGATGCCATGTCCAGAACGAGACAGGGGAAGAGAAACAGAGCAAGGTCCAAAGGGTCACTGAGCTCCTTCCCCAAATTAGTGTCCCTTCAGTTTGCCATGATAGACAGGAATAGTCCTGAGCACATTTCCCAAGTGGCCTAATTTCTCTGCCCTCATGCAATGTTCTCTTTCTTCAGCACAGCATTTGTTTTATTTTAGGATTTGAGAGCTCTAGTGCAGGATAAAGATGCTCAACAATTAACTATAGGTTGGGGAATTTTTTTGTCCTCTTAAGTATTGCAATTACATTGCAAGGAGCAAAAGCCACCTCAGGGTAATGAACCCAAGCAGGTTGAAAACCCTCATCACAGAATTCTCACCTAGAAATCAACAGAACACTCCCAACTGGAATCATCCCCCCCCTGCTCCTGCTGTTAGCTTTCTTCCACCAAGTGCTTTTAACGTCCCTCCCTGAAATCAGTTGACTGTCCACACTATTGCCTTCAAGTGGAAAAAGGTCAGGATGACGTAGAAAGGATTTAACTTCCTCTCCAGCACTGGATCTTTGACCTGGGTGACATTCAAGGCTGCCAAGGAGGCAGTTACAGCCAACTATATTTAGGAAATGGAAAAAACACATTTCCCCTCTCATCTACTTGCTCAGAGTCCCCAGAGAGCCAAACACTTACTTGCAATGTTTTCAGAGGAGTGTGACAAGAAGCTTAATGGAAGGGAGGACAAAAAAGCACCAACAACCTTTCTTTTGACTGGTTTAGGAGGCCTGACAGAGGAGGAGGAAGATGGGCAGGGATAAAAAGAGTAAGCCTAAGTAGAGCATAGGACCAGCTTAACAGGCTCAGGATAAATCTCTCATGCTATCATTTAACAGCAAAGTCAGATACGTGTTACTGAGCTACTCCTCCATCACCACTGAGACCAGCAAAGAGATTCTTCTGGGAACTACTGTCATCCCCAGTGCACAAGAGAAATCCTTTAGGCTGCCAAACATGTGACTCAAAGTGGAATTGTGAATGCCAAAAAAGCAATTGCAGTTATAGGCCACCCTCCTGGTAGTTAAACGCCCCTAACAATTACTGCCAAGGTTATGGTAGAGCTGCCACTTCCTGATTCCCCATCCTCAACCACCAAAACAAAGACCACACACGCACCCATTTTGTACTCACTGTGAAGATCTACTCCATGAACAGGGCTCTCCCACAGGGAAAACCACAGCGCTTGGTTTACCTGGGTGACATGAGGGGGCTCTGGCACAGATGTGCAGTACAAAATGCAGATGTACAACAGGTGTTCCTACTCTGCAGAAGGGTCATGATGAATTCAGGCATGGGTAGCTGTGTGTGAACAGGATCCACCAGGAATTTTGGCATTACCTTAGTGCTGGAGAGCACAAACACAATGGGTGGGAACAGAGCGACTGTTGGGAGGAAATATGGCAACCTCACTGGGGTTTGCAGCACAGCCACAGCCAGGCAGGACAGGCACCGGCTGAGTTTTCTCTAGTGCAGGAGCTGAGCTGTCACGTGTCTGCTTGCCTGTGCAGCACGGTCAATTCTGCCACTGCCCCAATTCCCAGCAGGACAAAGGCTGGAGGCTTGTCCACTATCCTCATCTGGAGAGTCATGAGTTTGGTTGTTTAGGAGAGACCCTGGAAGAAAACCCACACAAAACCCTCTTGGTATTATGAAATTAGCACTTTAAAGAAAATAAGCCTGGGCACAACTGCTGCAGCCAGTCAGGAGCAGGAGACCCATCCCAGGGCCACGAAGGAGCATGGCCTGTTCTGCTGCGCCTTCTCTATCTGGTGGTGACTGCCTGGATCTGGTGAAGTTGCCACACTCACAGCCTTCCCTGAGGGACAAAGGACAGCATGAGCACTGTGTCAATGGGTCCAACCAGCCTGGACCCCAACCTGCGTGACCCCTTCACTTCTCTCCTGCAGCAGTGGTGCAGGAACAATGTTTCATGTAGGTGACTTCCAAGAAAAGCCTCTTCTGAAAATGAAAGCAAACATTTGGCATCAAGCTCTTTTAATGAGAACATAATTAAGGAATTTGGCCCCAAACCACCAGGCGATTTGTAGTGCTGGTGTGTGTTCCCAGCACTGGGATGAAGGTGGAATCAAACCATTGAGCCTATGCCCAGTGTTTCCCTGACAAGTGGCATAGTAATGAGGCACCTACAGTCTGAGCAGCCAGCACCCTGGGAGCAGGAGCAGACCCAAACCTGACACCACTGCTGTTTCACAGGCCAGCATGTTACCCTGCCACTGATTTTCATAGAATCATAGAATCAACCGGGTTGAAGAAAACCTTTAAGATCAATTTCAACTGTTCCTGCAGGACTGCCAAGACCACCAATAAACTATGTCACTAAGGACCTCGTCTATACGGTTTCACTTCCAGGGACAATGATTCAACCACTATCTGGGCAGTCTGTTCCAATGCCTGATCACTCTCTTGGTGAAGATATTTTTCCCTAATATCCAATCTAAACCTCTCCTGGTGCAGCTTGAGGCCATTACCTCTTGTCGGATCATTTGATACTGTGATAAACATATAAATGTATTGGCTTTCGCAAATCATAGGTGTGGTTATGTGGATATAACTGTAAGAATTTACAGTAACAGAAACAAAGCTCGCTAAAGACACAAGATTAGACAACAAGTTAAAAAGGGCCAGAACTCTTGAGCAAAACGGAATCACATAGCAAAAGAATTTGTAAAGGTAAAAGATAGAGGGGGGATGACTTGACATAAGAAAAACTAGTGCCTGGAAAACATAGAGTTAAAGCACTTTTTAGCTTAACTTAGGTTGTAGAAAGAGAACAATGTTTATGTTGTAAGTCTGTGGAATGTGGTGGCCCTACTAAACATGAATGAGTTATTTCACACCATCCTTCTACTTATCAGTTAGTTTAGGGACAGAGCCTCCCAAACATCTGCTAGCTTGGGATACTCCTTGTCTGGCCATCCTGCAATAAATTTTGCAGGAAGGTCACACTGTTCTAAATCTTTGCTAGTTATCAGAAGAATTACAGATATGGCTGGTTTCAGCTAGTTGTGCGATTACCGGGGCGTCCAACTGTGACAAAGGTGAAAAGTACACTGCGAAGAAGACTGCTTACTTCATCTTGAAGACCCCTACTCACAAGAGGAAGACTGCTTACTTCATCCTCAAGACCCCTGCCCACAATCACCGCAGAGCAGTGTGCAGATGCCAAGAGGAGGAGACTTATGATAATAAATTCCTGGAGCTAGTTATAATATTCCCCACCTATACGTGGGAATTATGAATATGTATGTGACTAACACAATAGTGAAAGTATATAAACCTATAACAAATACTAATCACTTGTGCTTCTGGCTACGGTCATGTGCCCAGCACTGTTGCTTTTGCTTTATTGACTTTGTCCCTCAATAAAACCTTGTTATCTTTAGAGGAGTGAGTTCGTATTTCACACTACTTGGAAGAAAAGACCGACTCCACCTCACTACAATTTTCTTTCAGGCTGTAGATTTTCAAGCATGTCAGTGGGCAAATGCTACCGGCCACTGTTCTCTCTCTTAAAATCTGGGAGCCCCCGTTGACGGCGTCCCACACACACCGGGGACAAGCACCGGAGGCGCGGTGGGGACTACACTTGAGGAGCATAAAGCGGTTCGGCCGCGCCGGGACCGCGGGGAAGGGTAGTCGGATTTGGCCGACCGGTGGAGAGACCCTCGGGTGAGGGCGGCCGGGGACTCCGAGGGTCTGGCAGGGCAGAGATCGGAGAGCACAGGAAGAGACAGGACTAGCCCCACCACAATCCTACAAAAAATCTCCACACAGCATCTCACATCACAGCCACAAAACCCGCCCGGAAGCGCCACCACGCTCGTGACCTCTACAGCGCCCACCAATGGGCTCACGGGGCACATCGGCGTTTCTACTTCCGGCAACCCTCGCGCGTGGCTTGAGGCGGAATGCTGTAACGCCGCTATTCACTTCCCTCCCCTTTTCTTCTCTTCCTTTCCCTTCCCTTTCCCCCCCCCCCCTTCTTCACTCTGTGTTCCGCCAATGGGGTGTGCTGATACGGTGAGCCAATGAATAGTGGCCTCTCATGGGTGGTCGGTTGGTCGTCAGGCAGGGAGCGAAGGAGCTCTGCAGATCAGCTCTGCTAGCTGAGGTTGAGCGTGGTGGGGTCATGGAGCATGCGGCCGGGAAGCGTCACTGCCCCTAGTTCCGCAAGCCGCGCTCCCCCGCGAGGCTGCCTTCGGCCTGCTGAGGTAAGAGGCAGCGAGGCGGGGTCGGAGCCGGAGCCGTGCCCAGGGAGCGGGGCCCAGCTTGGGGCGGGAGAAGGGGCTGCCGCGGCCTTGTGTGGGAGGAGAGGGGCGGCCTAGGTGGGGGTGAGTGGCATTGGGACAGGGGGGAGTCGAGGGCGTGAGGGTAGAGGGGTTCAGAGAGGCGGCACCGGGAGCGGCTGGGGGAAGACTGGGGCTGTGGGGTGAGGGTAGTGCGGGGTCGGCTCGTGGGGAGGAAGCGACGTACTGAAGGTAAGAAGAGGATGTGGGGTCTGTGGGGGAGTGGAGAGGGAGATCAGGGTCAGAAAGGGCTGTGTGTGTGTGTGTGTGGGGTGAGGGGGGGAGGCGCTGGAAGGGGAGAGGGCTTGGGGGGGCAGGGGGTTGGGAGGGGGCTGAGGGGGCCTCGCTGAGGTGAGGACGGCTTGGGGGGGCTGGTGTGTGTGCTTTGGTTTTGGAGTGGCTGATGTGTGTGGGTTGGGGGAAGCTGCAGAGAGAGCTTGGGGGCTGGTGAACGTTCAGGGCTATGGAGGCTTGTGAGGGGCGGTGGGGCGCATGAGAGAGCAGGAGAAACGCGGATGTCTGTGTCCCCCTACATCCACCCTGTTTTTTGGGGGGACGCCGAGGTGTGGTGGGGGAGGTGGGAGGGGAGCGTGCGTTTTGGGATGAGTGCTGTGCAGGGAGGAGCAAGACCAAAAGTTGTCTGAAATGGTAGTTCTCGTTTCCCATTTCATCATCCCTGGGTAGGCGTTAGCCCCGCGTGTGTATGCGCAGAGGATGGAGCTGAACTGAGCTGCCGCCAGCCAGCCTGACTGATGCGTGTTTATTTATTTATTTAATAGTTTAATCTTTAAATTGCTTGCTATTTTTCTGCTTGGAGAGGCTTTTGTGTGCCGGGGAGGGGCTGCTTGATACCTTTGCCCTTTAGTGAAGAGAAGAAAAAAAGAAAGGAGGGGAAAAAAAAAATCCCAGTCCAAAACAGTTGCACTTTTGCAGTCCAGAATTAGCCTCTCCCTATCGGGTAGATTGCATGTTTAGAAAGGCAAATCATTGCTCTCCCCTCCAGCCCTTGCCTCAAAAATGAGCTGAGCCCTTGATGTCCTTTGCCCTTTCCCAGAGAGAGCAGCTGTCCTGCCAGGGAGTGTGTGTGCAGGTTCTGAACCGGCCTCTTCATTGAGGCACAAGAGTTAGTATGTTTATGGGTCGGCCTCTACTCTAGGCTTGGAAATGTGTTTTGATATCCAGTTGCAGGAAAGGGTCCTTCCGCCCTCCTGGCTTTGTACACAAAGTACTCTCTTATCACTGGGGACATGGCCCTATAGGCAGAGAACAAATTCCAGGCAGCTCTTGAAGCAAAGTTCCTTCCTGAGATGGCTTCTGAAATTGGATATATACCAATTCATTTTATATATATTTTTTCCTTTCCTGTGTAGGTAAAGATATTTAGCTGAAAACATCTTGTGAATGTAATGCTTTGTAGTGGCTGTGTGCTTTTCTGAGATTTACTCTTGCCTATTTTCAAATGGCATTGCTACATTCTTTTGTGTGTACTCTACCAGGAACTAAATATTTGACTTGATTAACTTAAAAAAAAAAAAAAGTTGGCGTTTTATCAAATGGATTTACTGATTTATTGGCAGTTAAAGGTGTGTGTTTGAGCACTTTCAAATGGTTGTAGTGGAAGGGCTTAAAATGTTGCGTGGTGTGAGACCTGTACTGCCTTCTCTGTCTTGGCAGGGAAACTCGGGCACCTTGTTTCCTTGCAAAGCATTAGCCTGAAGCTGTGTTACCTGTTTTCTTCCTGTGGGAAGCTCCCTTGGTGGGCGATCTCTATCTGAGGGGTGGTCTGTGCCTGTGGGTGTGCACTCAGGGCTCTGCTCGAGCTGCTCCTGAAGCACAATTACCCTCATGGTCTTCCTGTGTCTGTCCCCAAGGCAGAGCCATGTCTGTGCTACCATGTCTGTCCCTGTGTCTGCTCTTGCCAGGTTGTGTCTGGGGTTTGTGGAACTCAGCTCTTTTTATACAGAGATGTCCCAGGTCTCTTTGCTTCTACGAGCCTCTGTGGGGTTTGCTATGTACCTGTATTGTTTGGCTAGCAGGGACTTGCATTATGTTCAGACTTGTCTTGAGTAAGTGCTGAGGGTTTGGTTTGTGAAATTCACAGCAGACCGTGTTGCGCACACAGTGAGCAACACACTGGAGTTGGAGCGTGTGCAAGCCCTTTGATTTCTGCACTCTGACTGGATCAGTTCCTGCCTGGTTTTTCCTTATTTCTGCTCTCAGCTGATGACAAGAGTCCTGGTCATGGAAGCATTTGCTGCTTTGACAGGCTGGGAGCTGGAGATGTTACACTTAGTGTTTCACAATTGGTTTTGCTGTTCAGTTCTGCTTTTAAAAATGAACTCTTGTCCCTATCCTAATTTTTTTTTTTTTTAAAGGCACCCAACCTATGGCTCAGGGTAAGATGATTTTTTAAATGTGCTACTTATTGTTTTTAGGATGTTTTACCTAAATGTAATAGCATTTTCTCAGACTTTGGATGGGGGAAGAAAAAAGAAGCCCTGAAAACAAAAAACCCTCCAGCAGAGTGCTGGGCTTAATTTCTTCTTTTGTGTGTGGTAGACAACCTGTTTAAAATTATTTTATTTTCTACTTATGCTTTCATCAACTAAGTTCCCTAAACCACTTCTAGACAAACCAAAGCATCTCACAGTGTCATGCAGTGTTCTTATGCTGTTCAGTAGAGCAGACAAATGTATTTCTCTAGGGTCAGTAAAGGCTAGTCATGTTAATCAATACTGTACCAGCAGTGCTCCTGTTCCATAACCCAGATGGACTGCTCACGACTGGTGGTGATTATTTTAACTGTGTAATTGTAACATGGCTGTGTTATGACAGTGTTTCCTGCAGATATTTCAAAGGAAGGCTCCTGACTAGTATATATTTACAGCGTTTAATCTGTACTGTCTTTGTTGTGGCTTTTGGATGCGTTTGAAGTATTATTTTTTTTTATTTTTATTACCTCCTGCTTCTCTATACATTAAATGAAGGCAATAATCTGTAATAATGAAGTGTCTCAAGTATAGGAACAAAACCAGGATTCTGGGGGCTCCCATTGGGTGGGGAGTCTTGGTTTCAGTTAGTTTTAGATCCATGCAGTGACTAAGGCAAAAATGAAGAAGAGCTTTAAGTTACTGTGAAGAAATGATAGTATTTTTTAAGTAGTGCTTGAATCTTCTACAAGCTTTGTGTTGTGTTTTTTTTTTTTTTTTGGGGGGGGGGTGGGGGATAGGAACATGTTGTCTTGTGACTTAAGTCTTAACTGGGACGGTTTGATTACTTGGTGAAGAAATCCTTCTCTGAGGGAAGGAAATGCACAGGAGCTGGTTAATTACATTTTCCAAAACGAGCGAGTGAGGCTCCCTCCTGAGTTTAGCCCCTCTTACTCTTGAGCAACACCTGAATTTCAGGCTTGACTGTCTGCCTCATGGATTGAAATTCTTCCTTGGTATTAAGATTTAATGGTGGTAGATACATAGCAAGTAGTGACAGGTACTGTTGCTTTCCTGTACAGTGAAGCAAATAATACTTGGAAATATTTGCATGGTGGTTGTTATTCTAATTGTATTTTCTTGATGGGCCTCTAGTAAAGGTGGCTTGTCTGCTCCCTCTGTGGTGAGTCAGAACTGTAGGTATTTCAGTTGTAAAAGGCTGTGGAGAGAAACTGGTGTCTCCATAGCAGAGATTTCAGTGTTTTGTGATAAACTCGCATGTATTTTTACGCCATCCAATTTAAACCAGTCTGCATGACAATTTACAGGAATGATTTGCATGTGGCTTTTAAATATTTTCTTTTTCCTGCAAGAGAGATCAGCATGGAGAGAGCTGCTTTTTCTGAGGGTGCAGTGTGTCGAAATTCTCCGCCAAGTCGTATGTAATTTGTATGTCACTGATGCATGGTCATAAAAATACTCTCAGGAATGTTAAAGGAAAAGCTGGTGTAGCCAGTTATCTGAAATCACAGGCATCCTAAACTGTATGGGCTTGTGCAGCCAGAGCCTTGATATGCTTGGGCAAAATGCTGTCTTGGGTATCCTACTGTGAGGAGGGGAGGAAGCTATTGGCGCCAGCAGTCTGGAGGGTATTCAGCTGTACCTGGAATTTCTAAGCCTATGTGAGAACCAGTGTTTTCTGGTGTATTTTCTATTGCAACTGTTGGGTATTTAAAAATCTTAATTTGTCTGAGCCTGGGTGGTGGTGCAGGCTTCATCTGTGGGTAGTTAAAGGTGATGCTAATTTGTAATCTTTTACAAGCATGTATTAAAAAAAATATAAAAAGCATCTTAAGTGCTAATAGCAGTGAAAAAATGTGTTCAGCCTGTTGTGTGTGTGAAGACAGCAGGCTCACACATTGGTCTGTGTAGTCTCTGTCAGCTGAGCGCTTTTAAAAAGCTGTTCTAATTTTTATGCTCTATGTGGAATGGTTAATCCCATAAAAACCTTGCACCTTTTGACAGATGAAATGCTGCTCTTCTGAACTTACTTGAGCAAAATACTTTCATAGATGATATTAGCTCTGTGGCTCCAAGGGTAATGCAGTCCTTGCATGAGAAAGATTTTGCTTTGATCTGACAGCTTTCAAGATCCATTTCCTATCATGGGGTTCTGTTAGCTCTGTTTATAATGGTGCCCTCAGACTTTTTTTCTGTTTATGTGACTCTTTAAGGTGTTAACATTTCTGTGTATGAGTTCTCTTTAATAAACTGAAGGAGTAATTGGGGTCAGGAAAGGAAATAATCCTGTTAGGAAGTGCAGTTAATTATATTGGGTATTTTAGACTCCAAAATTCTTCCTTTTGATTCTTGAATGTTTTCCCCAGACTGCAGCATGTAGAAAAATTCCCAAATTGCCACCAAAATAGGACAGTGGGGCAGGGGTGTGTCTGTCTGTACAGTTAATTTTGGGGGTGTGAAATGAGGGCAGCTGCAGGGTTGCTGGCCATAAGGGTTGTGGTGGGGAGGCTTCCCCAGTGAGCAGCCTCTACCTTCTCCTGCATTGTTGAAGGCACTGTCAGGGTGGTGATGCAAAACATATATTACGGTTTATGTTGTCCCTGCCATATGGATGTGTGCAGTACTGCCATTGGCACTCATGCATTGAATTATTCTCAAAATCTGTAGGCAGCCTTTCTTCCCCTGTCTCTAAGAAAACCAAACTCATCTGATGAGTATTTCCTGCAGTGGCAGGAGCAAGCTATTGATTGTATATTGCATTTGTATTAGTAAGCCAAAGTTTACATCTTTCAATATGTTGTGGAAACATTGAAATATTAATTCTGCTGGTAGGTGCAAGAGTGTTTGTACTGGGTTCATGTGTGATTAAAATGCGTTCCTGTTTCTTTAGTAATAAAATTTACAGGCTTTGAAAGTAGAAAGGGTAGAGAACTTCAGTATGTGTAAAAGAAGCTTTATCTCAACTATGTACTGAGGGAACCAGTGTTTTTCTCACTTATGAACAGGGAGAAAGCATCTCCTTTTGTGTTGTTTTGGATTTGCTCTGAGAAAATTACGGCAATCCTCATTTGAGTGGTTGGCTTCAGGCCCTCAGCTGGGGATGCAGCATCTGCAGGGTGTTGTGGTGGGGGTGGTTAAATGGCTGTGGGTAATCAGGGCAGGAGGGAGGGAAAGCAAACACTGAACAAGCCACCTCTGCAAAGTTTTTTTTTTATTATTTTTTTAAAGACTGACAGCTTTGCAGTACAGAAAAAGTAAAAAAGAATTTGCCTTCAGAGCAGCATAAAGCTGCTAAAATTGTGTCACGGGCATGGCAAGGAAGGGTAATGTTACCCTCTGAAAAATTCACCGCAATCCAGAGGCAGCCTGTCCCTGAAGGCTTGACAGCCTGTGCAGCAAGTGACTGGAGAGCTAATGTTTGAAATGCTGTGCCACTCTGAGTATCTTGATATGAAAGGATGTGTAATTAAGAACTCCTAACACCCCCCCCCCATAAAATAGAAAATAATGTGAATGGAAACTTAATAATTAAATATAAAATGTTTAACTGCAGTTCATGGTGCATCTTCATTTTAAATACAGCACACATGAAAGTGTTCCTCTCTCCTTGAGCAGAGTCTTATCAGCTTATCTGGGCATGAGTTCAGAGCCATAAAACTATATCCTGCTTACACCTTTCAGCCTATCCTATGACCCACTCTGTGTAAGCAAGTTGTACTAGGAGCTCCAAATTACTAGTAAGTAGCTGGGTTTTCTGCAGGCATGTTAGATCCAGGAGGAGCTAGATAAAGTTCCAAGAAGCTTTCCGTGGGGAATAGTCTCCTGATAGCTGCCTTCGTCCGAGAGGAGCTAACAGATTTAGTGTCCTGCTGACTGTGGCAGTGACTGTATCCTGTGAAAAACAGTAATCTTTTGGGTAGATTTTACACTTTCAGTCTGTTATTTTCCATGTTCTGCAGGCTGTTGAGGATTGTGAAATGTCACTGTTGTCGTAACAGCGCACAGTGCTTGCTGCACCGACCATTGCGTCAGGCCTCGCATGGACTGAAGATGTAAGCCTATTTATAAAGTACTGCTATTGTTATCTTTAGATAGATGGATGAGATTAGCCATGCTGATGCTGGGAAGAGCTACAGATGGATGCAGGAAAGGGAGGGGCTGTATGGGGGGAAACTAGCATCCTGCTCATGGCTGGGCTACAGTTACTTAAATACCACTGGGTGAACCCTAACTCTAGTTACGGTGTTTGGCTGCTTCCCATAGCTAGCTGTCTCCTTGGTTTCATCTTGCAGCTAGGCACAGGCGGATACATTTATCCAAGCTGGATTATTTGTCTCTAACAAGCAAGGGTGGGTATTTTTGTGTGTAAAAGTTTAGCTTTCTGAGCAGTCTTAAGCATTGAATGTGCTAGCCAGGTTTGAAGAGGAAAGCCTGTTCTCCTTGAACATTGATCTTTTTATTCCAGCTTGTGTGGTTTCTTGTCCTACCACTCAAGAAAGGACATGTGAGAATAAGCTAGTTTTGGAAATGAGGATAGCTGATGACTGCTATATCTTTTCTAGCTTCCTTCCTTGCTGTGGCCTGTCTGGGCACATGTCTGGGCCCTGTGCTGTAACTGTCCTGGTCTGATCTGTTTGATGCTCTCCATTTTGCTAGCAGCCCAGAAGGTTTCTGTCTTTCTAACTGGGATTTGAGGTGCCATGCATTACTCAGGGCTGTTCTCTGTTGTGGGTGATGGTGGCAAATTAAATTGCCTTCCCCTGTGATTGGTGCTGGTACCAGAGTTTTAAACTCATGTGGTGAGAATTGAGTTGCCTTTGAGTTAGTCCTCATTCGGGGAAAAGAGATCAGAAGAGAAGTCAACTTTGTAGCTTTTTCCTGGTGTGCTGAGTAGCGCTCCTTAGAAGGCTACAGGTTGTAGTCTTGAAACACTGAATTTATTTCTGCAGTCTGTTCTGTCTGCTAGCTTCCCCTGCTTCACCCACCATAATATTTCTTCTCCCTTCTGTCTGTCCCTCCCTCTTCCCAGAAGCCTCATCTGATGGAGGTTATGCTTGGTGTTCTGCTCTCACTTTGATCTTTCTCATCCAGGATTCGTGTCTCTGTTCCCTCCCATCTGTTCCTGCTTTTCTCCTATCTGAGATAATCTGGCATCTTCATCTCCCTCTCGAGATCTGGGCCTTGTTTTTGTGTGTTGGGAGGGAAGTGCTTGAAAAATGGAGTGAAGCTGTGGTAGCATCGAGGTGAAGGATTTGGGGGTGTGGAGACTTCTGCCAGGGATAAGAGTTTGGGGTGCTGTTAGCATTGGGGCTGCTATTGTGTGTACCACTAATAGCTTGTTACCTCTTCTGCATCCCTGTGACTAGCTGTTGTCTCTGGTTAGATCAGCTCTTTGAAGCTTTCTCTTTTATAGATTTCTTCTGGATATGAATGATGGGTCTCCTTTTCATGACATTACCAGTAATAGTTGTAGGCAGAATTTACTTACAGAGTGGTGTAGGTAATTGAAATCCACAAGAATCCTTTGGAGAGTCTCTTCAGGGCTGTTATCTCGTACATCTGGTGCTAATTTACTTGATGCAGTTTGTAGTAGAGAAGGGTGCATGGGAGGTCTGCTGGCAGTGTTGCATGCTTAGTATTGCATAGCAGCCTGGATTCCCCCTGAACCTCCTGCTGCTTGCTGGAGCATGCGAGCTGTGGGCTGCCTGGCTTGCTCTAGAGTTCTACTTCATGTTAGCATGCATTTGTTCGTGTTTACAGAAAAAGTGATTGTTCTGATATGGATGCATTTCAGCACAGTAACCCAGTTCTCTGCAAAAGGATGTGGGAGCACATCAGCAGGAAGTGGGGTACATAGAATCATAGAATAGTTAGAATTGGAAAGGACCTTAAGATCACCTAGTTCCAGCCCCCCTGCCATGGGCAGGGACACCTCCCATTAAACCATGTCACCCAAGGCTCTGTCCAGCCTGGCCTTCAACACTGCCAGGGATAGAGCATTCACAACTTCCCTGGGCAACCAATTCCAGTGCCTCACCACACTTACAATAAAGAACTTCTTCCTTATATCCAATCTAAACTTCCCCTGTGTCCTGGGTTCAGCAGTAGCAGTCATGTTTCTCCTTCTTGGTAGCTGGTGCAGTGCAGTGTTTTGACTTCTGGCCCGGGAACAGAGCTGATAGCGATGTTTTGGTTTGGCCAAGGACTTTGTGAGCCTCATGCTCTGCCAGGGAGGAGGGGAAGCCGGGAGGAAGCAGAGACAGGACAGCTGACCCAAACTGACCAAAGAAGTATTCCATACCACAGCATGTCATGCCCAGGATGTAACTGGGAGTTAGCTGGAAGGGCTGGGAGACTGCAGGGTTGGAGGAGGTATCGGTCGGAGCTTGGTCGGGCTTGGGGGGCGAGTTATCAGTCAGCTGGTGCTGAGGTGTTGTATTCTCTTCCCTTGTTATTTCCTTTATCATTATTATCATTGGTGGTAGCAGTAGTGATCTGTGTTATACCTTAGTTACTAAACTGTTCTTATCTCAACCCGTGGGAGTTGCATTCTTTTAGATTCTCCTCTCTGTCCCTCTGGGAGCAGGGGGAGGGCAAGAAAGGGGGGAAGTGAGCGAACGAATTACCTGACTGGGTTTAAACCATGACACCCTGTTTAACTTTTAACCCATTACCCCTTGTCCTATCACTACAGTCCCTAATGAAGAGTTCCTCCCCAGTGTCCTCATAGCCCCCCTTCAGATACTGGAAGGCTGCTATGAGGACTCTGCGCAGCCTTCTCTTCTCCAGGCTGAACAGCCACAACTCTTCTCAGCCTATCTTCATACAGAAGGTGCTCCAGTCCCCTGATCATCCTCGTGGCCCTCCTCTGGACTTGCCCCAAGAGCTCCATTTCCTTTTTATGTTGAGGACACCAGAACTGCACACAATACTCCAAGTGAGGTCTCATGAGAGCAGAGGGGCAGGATCACCTCCTTTGACCTGCTGCTCACGCTCCTTTTGATGCAGCCCAGGATATGGTTAGCTTTCTGGGCTATGAGCGCACACTGCCAGCCCATGCTCATTTTCTCATCGATCAACACCCCCGAGTCGTTCTCCGCAGGGCTGCTCTGAATCTCTTATCTGCCCAACCTGTACCTGTGCCTGGGATTGCTCCAACCCAGGTGTAGGACCTTGCCCTTGTCATGCTTGAACTTCATAAGGTTGGCATCAGCCCAACTTACAAGTGTGTCAGGGTCCCTCTGGATGGCATTCCTTCCCTCCACCTTGTCAACTGAACCACACAGCTTGGTGTCATCAGCGAACTTGCTGAGGGCACACTCAATCCCACTGTCTATGTCACCAACGAAGATGTTGAACAAGACCTCTCCCAGCACCAATCCCTGAGGGATACCACTCATTACTGATCTCCAGCCAGACATTGAGCCATTGACCACAACACTGTGTGTGTGGCCATCCAGCCAGTTCTTTATGCACCGAGTGGTCCATCTGTCAAACTGATGTCTCTCAGATTTAGAGACAAGGATGTCGTGTGGGACAGTGTCAAATCCTTTGGCACAGGGAAGGTAGCTGCGCCTGGTAGGATTCATCTGCTTGATGCCTAGCAAGGATGGTATGTGTATGCATAATTTGATATGTGCGCAGAATATAAATACTTGCTGGTGCAAGCATGCAGCCTGTGGTTTTGGAAGTTCTTTTGTGAAAACAACATTCAGTTCCTCCACTATTGCAGTAAGGAGCTTCAGTAGAAATCCAATCCTAGCGATTAGGGAAGGTTTTGAAAGGAACCTAGCAACTGCTACTGTGGTTCAATTTGCAGATTTATTACTTATTTTTAGTCTAAGGATTGTAGCAGTTTTCTTTGCATTGTACAGAGATAGTCTGCATATGGCTGTAGAGAGGAAGGTGAAGGGAGTCATGGATCAGTGACAACATTAGTTGAAATGATAATGGTAATGCTACTGTGGGCTTTGTGGCAAGCAGTCCTCTGGGAAAGTGGAGCACAACTGGAATATATTTGGTGGTGTGTGCATTTGGTGTTTGTGGGTAACCTGAGCTCACCTGTAAAGAATTTTGTTACCCAGATCCTTTCTGACCTAACTTGCTTTTGTCAACAACACTCACACCAAATGACTAAGGAGTGATGCTGTCTGCAAGGGTGGTTATGTAAAATGTTAATGCAGTTTGTTTTTCAGGTCGTCTTTAAGTTGAACTTCAAAGAAGGTAGTTGGCTTTATGGTTGAACCTATGAGCAATTGTATGTGCAAGGTGGAGTGAACTTTTGGAGAATATTGCAATTTTCCCACTATTTAAAAAAGCTATGATCCTCATGATTCAAGTTCTGTAGGTGGAGGGAAGAGATGGATGCAGAGGTCTGGAAGCATGTTTGGAGCGAGTTCAGATGTGCCAGTGAAGTGAATGCTGTCCTTTGTGTTCCCAGCTCACTGGAATGGGTTCAAAAAGTTCCTTGTGCTCTTTCTAGGTCTTCCT
Source organism: Pezoporus flaviventris (assembly GCF_033815535.1). Taxonomy (NCBI): domain Eukaryota; kingdom Metazoa; phylum Chordata; class Aves; order Psittaciformes; family Psittacidae; genus Pezoporus; species Pezoporus flaviventris. The sequence goes on from NW_026892810.1 coordinate 221,837, forward strand.
AAGAAACCTGCACCTGTGTTACTTGCAGAACAGGCAGACTGTTTTCATGGTAAAGGAACTTGGCAGGGGGAACCTTGAAACGTGGCTGAGAGGGGTGCTTTTTTCCAATGCAGCATTTCAAACTGTTCTTAAAACATGGTGCTTCAGAGTGGAAAAGAGACTGTAAGTCGGTTTATAACCTACTTTCTTTGCGTGGGCTTTTTTTTGGGGCACAAGCAAAGTGAGTTAAAAAAAAACCAAGTGGCTGCCTCTTGAATGAGCCTCATTCCAGTTCACTCATGCTTCAGGAGATATTTAAAGCTAGAGGGATATTACCTAAAAAAAGGACTGTTTAGGCCAAGTGATTGTGGTGGGAGAGTAGCCAAACCTTTTCAGGCCTTAACTGTGGGCTTTCATAAAAGTATCTGACAACAGGTTCTTATTGACCTGTACTGCTTTTAAACCCCAGTGAGGTGTAAGACTCTCCATGCTGTAGAGTCAGCATCGTCAATTCTGAGGTATAAAGCACTGTTCAGTTTTCAATAAGTAAGTTATAGCTGGTTAAAATAAGTCACTATTTCAGTTCCAGTCAAGTCTCTGTAAGTACTCCGAGGGATTCCTCTTATCGAAAGCATTTTCTGCTGGGATGGGGAGGTATAAATGTGCTCTTTGTTTGCAGCCAGGAAAATTAAAGGATCACACCATCCAGACCTGTGCATGTTAGATCTTTGCAAAACCTGTTTCTTCATGAATGTATGCTCTATCTAAATGTGCAGATAACTTTTCTGAGGTGGCTTGTTTTCCATTCTATTAGCTTGAAGAGTTTTATTCTGCATGCATTAAAATTTTTTGGGGGGGATAGAGACTCTTGATCCTTAATGCGTGATGATCCATTATCAGTTCTAGCCTGCTTTTTATTTATTTTAGTAAATACATGTGTGAATGTAAGCATTTTTATCCAGAGCAGCCTTGCAGATATTGTCATGGAGAATAATTAAACTGTAATTTGCTTTATATTTTCCTCCCTGGTTGCTACAGAAATGTAGTCTGATGTGGTGGTGACTACTCGCAGGAGCTGGGTTATGTATTGACTTTATAATGGACCTCTGTTAATCATGAGGCAGTTCTCACCCAAGGAACTGTGATTATTTGCAGGAGGCACTTTATATAATCTGTAAAATGCCTGTGGTACTTCAGCTTAATGTTCAGAGTTATAAAGGGTGCTTTTATGTTCTGCATAAGTTCTGTCATAAGAACCATGTGTTATGATGATTGTGGAAATGATATCTGTTTACTTAAATTTGATGTCCGTTAGACTTAATTTTCAATTTTAATTTCATTTGCTGTAATAGCCTAACTAGTAACACGCTTTCCTATGGTTCAGTTTAAAATCTTAAATGTTTCAAACACAGCAATGAAATGCTTGTTATCATTAATCTGTGCATAAAAAGTTGATTTGATTTCATAATAATGTGCCTGTGTCTTTATGGTGGTGCTTGTAGGCAGGCAAATGCCTTCCCTTCCACCTCGAGCCTGGCACCTAATAGCAGTGAGCTCTGTCTACTGGAGTGATACCAAAGTGCTTCTTCATGCTTATAAGAAAAAAATGTTTCCTCTTGGCTAAGATCAGGTAGGAAGGGGGTGAAGATGTATCTTAGTCACATTTGTGGCCTGTCTGGATTTTTGGTTTATTTTGCACCTCTCTGTTTTGGCTGTCCTGTCCACATCTGCTCAATGTCACGGCTGCTGTTCTTCTGAACTGTGCCGGTGTTTCCTGTTGATTTACTTCCACTTGTGAGCCCTCAGGCTCAGAAAACACACATGTGAGCATTAGGGATGTCCACTGCAGCTGGTGGTAGGAAGCAGATTTTACAGCTGAAGGTAGTGGGGCTATCCCAAGGCAGGAGTGATTTAGGGCTTTAGATGTTACCTCTGCATACAAGCCCTAGTGTGGTGGTGGGTTTTGCCCTTATCTGGAGGGGCTGTGGTGGGTACTGTGGGCATGAAGAAGCAGGTGCTTTGTCTTTGCTGTGGTTTCAAGGGTAAAGTACAGCGTGATCTCCAGGAGTATCTGTGCTCAGATACTTGAAGTGTTGGGTTACACTGAGAAAATAGAAGGATGCTGATCTCTGCTGTTCTCCATGGCTTCTTGAAACCTGGAAGTACTTACCTTCTAGCTACCAAGATCAGAGTCATGGTGGCATCAGTTCAAACTGAACGTGTCAATTAGCAAATTATTTATTTTTGTTCAACAGGATGAGCTGAAGGAGGGAAAATCAACCCCGTGGGGTTATCTTCTGTGTACTGTTATGGCACAAACCTTAAATTGTATATTGGAGAATTGAATTTCACTCCCCTCCTGAATTAGGCTCCTTAAAACGAATTTAGAGTTGGGTTTTAAGTCTCAAGAGTGTGTGTTATCCTTTCCTGCTCTGCACGGTTAGATGTCAGTTGTCGATTAGGTAAGTCTGGATTACTCCAGCTTATGAATGCTTTCAGTTGTACATGGTGTCTCGGTTATTTCTTAGTACTTTACAGGAAGAATTGAGTAACATCTTGTTCTGTAATGCAGTATTGAGAAACTGAACCTTTTTTTTTTCCTGTAATGGCATATAAACAGGTAGTGATAACATCTTATTTAAAGCAAAGCCTTTGGAGGAGGGTCAGGCTCAGGAAGGGAGCAGGGCTAAATCAGCCTTTATTTCTTTTATACCTACACACCATGTTTTAGCACAGTTCTGCTTGCCTCCTGAGAGAGCTGTGAACAATATTAACCATTTTTTGAGGTGTATAAGCACAGTGCGGTATGTGCACTGTGGGGATAGCATAGCCTTGTAGTAGATGTTACTCATCTGTCCCCCTTTGCTTATTTCTGTGTCTTTCACATATGATATTGGTGCTCTTCTTCAGTGTACAAGCCCTCTCTCCCTGTTGTCACATAAATGCTCACAATTGACCATTAGTTTGTGTGCTTCACTGTTGTGGTTTAAGCCCAGCCAGTAACTCAGAACCACGCAGCTCCATGTTCACTCCCCCCCTTCTTTCTCCCCCTGCTTCTGGAGGGAGGGGGAGGAGAATTGAAAGAATGTAGCTCTCACAGGTTGAGATAAGAACAGTCCAGTAACTAAGGTATAACACAAAACTGCTAATGCTACCACCAATAATAATAATGATAAAGGAAATAACAAGGGGAGAGACTACAATTGCTCACCACCTGCTGACCAATACCCAGCAGACCTGAGCAGTGATCAGGGCCTTCTGGGTAACTGCCCCCAGTTTCTATACTGGGCATGATGTGTTGTGGTATGGAATACCCCTTTGGCTAGTTTGGGTCAGGTGTCCTGTCTCTGCTTCCTCCTGGCTTCCCCTCTTTCCTGGCAAAGCATGAGACTGAGAAAGTCCTTGATCAGAGTAAGCGTTACTTAGTAACAACTAAAACCATTGGTGTTATCAGCGTTGTTCCCAGGCTGAAAGTCAAAAGCACAGCACTGTGCCAGCTGCTGAGAAGGAGAAAAATGACTGCTGTAGCTGAACCCAGGACACACTGACACCTTTGGGATACTCAAAAGTACCTCTTCAAAGGGGCTGCTGTTCAAGAGATCAGTGATTTCAGGAGAGAGAAAATGAGAGACAAACTAGTTGAGAGTTTTCTATTAATATAGGAAAATATAGCGATAATAAAAGATACAGTAAAGGATATTTCTGATGTGCAGTTATCTTACCAACACCAAAGACCATGGGATGATGATCAGGAAACCAGCTTTGAGAAACATCATCAACAGTGTGAGATGACAGGCTCAACCTTAGCAGGCATCCTCACAGAGGCAATGTTGACCTGTGTGGTATGAGGTTCTGCCTTCCCTGCATTGCATGCAGCTCAGGCTTTTATACTGACAAAAATGCACACTCATTCCTACGCAGGGGGCCAGCCTACACTGGAAGAAGTGGCCTGCTATATCTAGAAAGGTGTCCAAGGGTTGAGACTTTTCTGGGGAGTACTAAAGCGGAGCTAGAACTTTCCGCGTAGGAACCAAAGAGTTGGACTTTCCAGGGAGGAGCCATAGCGGACAAACAGTACTCTTTTATCTTTGTGTGTTTTACCACAGACCGTTATCTATTGTCACTGACACAGGTGGTTAATGCACTCTGCATCCTGACATTGTTGGTACCTCTAAGCTGTCATATGGGACAGTCAGACTTGCTGGCAAGTTATGACATAATGATCACTTACTCATAGGTTTATCTGTATTTTATTCTGTTTGTACTTAACTGCAGCTACCCAAAAATCGAGTGTTCCACACCAAATGCTTTATAATTTGAAAGTAATTTATTTGAGAGTTAGGTATTAAAGTACATAATGATGTAAGAAAATATGAGGAAGCAATTTTTTGAGCTGGTCTTGAGTTGGTATTTCCAACATCATAGGAACAGCTTCATATGGGATGAAGGCAGAGGTGTACAATGACTCTTTAGCATGTGGTTTAAGTCAAGAGAATGTCACTGTATTGGTATAGCGTAGCTGGGCACTCTGCTTGACTTGCTTAACTTAACAACCCCAACCCCACATGGCCTGTGGCATGTCTGTAAATGAGTGCACAGGATGGCTAACTTGTGAGTCCTTCTCAGGTCTGGAGCAGCTCTCTCAGGGGAGCCTTTGAGGTGTGTTTTTCCCAGAGGTGTGGACCTGAAGGGCTGCTCAATGAATTGCTCAGTATGAGTACAAACTAATGCAGTGGTGACTAAGTAATTGGATTAAATGTTTTGTAACATGAGAAGAGTGGTTTTGGTGGAAGAAAGAGTATTTGACTCTTTCTGAAGCTTCACTTTGAGAATGTTTGAAGGTTCACTTATTTGCACTTGGGTTTGGTCTGACAGCCAAGATGTTACCTTATCAAAAGTAATGAAGGAGTATTAATTGCAGATAAAACATAAAGACAAACTGTTTTGCTCCCTCCTCTTGGGCTCTGGGGTTGACTTTGAGCTGCTTTGTACAGTGTTGTGTTTTGAAGATGGCCTTGCATTCAGCGGCATTAATTGTGCTAGAGACGTGGAGGGGAGGGGTGCTTTCTAGCACAGCCTGGGCACATTTGCTGGTACCATGAAAATGGTGCAAATTTGGACAATATGTGGGGTGGTGGAGAGTTCAGAGGAGCTGCCTGTGTGCAGTCTTGGGAGAGGGATTTCTTCAGCGAGTGGGTGAATTGTTTCCTTCTAGTCTGAACAGCCTCTTAATGAACTGCCCTCTCTGGGGTGCACAGAGATTACCTTCCACAGTGAAATTCAACCTGGGAGACTTCTACCATATTGCTGCCTTCAAATGGTTGTATCTAAAAATACATTCCTGCTGCTGCACACTGGATTTGAGGCATGTTAATTTTTTTTTTTTTTAAGAAGGAGACTTGTGTTGCTGTATAAAATACTGTGCACAGCAAAAATGTGATTTACAGAATTAGCTTTTTTCTTCCAACAAAAATGTGGTGGGAAAAATTGTTCTGGTTGAAATTCCTTCTCATAACAATAGCAGCAATGGTGTGTGTGTGTTTGAAAATGTTTAATGATAAGTTTTGGAAGAGCAAGTTCTCCCAAGCTTCACCATGTGATTCCTCTTCACTGCTGTTTCTGCAGGAGACTAAAAATCATTCTCACAACTGGCTGGCTGGATAGTTTTGAGCACTTCTGTCTCTTCTGAGCACAACTATTTTGGAATACTTTGTCTGTGTTGAGTCTCCCTTGCTCTACTCCATTTTCTCATTCAGCTGTGCTCATTTGGTTGTAATTTGGCACTTCCTTTTCTTTGGGTGAAGAGGAATGAAAGCCCACCAGGCTAACAGCTATAAGCAGTACTTGTAGTTATTGTTACCTCTGTGTGTAATGATTCATTCTGGAGGCAGACAGCTTGCTGCCCTCAGTACTTGATTGTAGTTCCAGACAAGTTCAGATGATGTACTTCGGCACTGCTGGCTTGTGATGTCTCTGTTACAAGGCTATGTTTGTGGGTAACTGTGGAGGCTGTTTTATGGCAGCAGTAGGACAAGAGCTAGTTTAGGCACAGCATGGCTGGCTGTAGGTGAGTTTACTGCCTTGTGCTAAACACCTTGGTAGCTGATGCCCTCACAGTGACTTGTGACTTAAATGCTTGCTGTTTGTGCCACTGGGGAAGCAGAGTGGGGTGTCTGAGGGCTGTCATAGAAAATGACTGTGGCAAACATTGCCTAAGTATGTGGAGCTTTTGTCTTGGCTCTTGCTGTTTTCTGTTTGTTTCTAAGATGCAGTTTTTACCTCAAGCTACTTAAGATTCCAAGTGTGTTTTCCTCCTTTCTTGCTTGGCTTACCTTGACTCATTTTGATACAGTAGCTCACCCACTGCATCTGCTGGACTTTTATCTGCTGTGCCTGCCTGTGGCTTTCCCAGGGCCTGCTGATGATGCTCGTTGGCAGTAGGGTTCAGTCACAAGATACTTAACCTAAAGCCATTTGTAAGGAAACCTAAAGCCATTTGTAAGGAAACCTAAAGCCATTTGTAAGGAAACCTAAAGCCATTTGTAAGGAAACCTAAAGCCATTTGTAAGGAAACCTAAAGCCATTTGTAAGGAAACCTAAAGCCATTTGTAAGGAAACCTAAAGCCATTTGTAAGGAAACCTAAAGCCATTTGTAAGGAAACCTAAAGCCATTTGTAAGGAAACCTAAAGCCATTTGTAAGGAAACCTAAAGCCATTTGTAAGGAAACCTAAAGCCATTTGTAAGGAAACCTAAAGCCATTTGTAAGGAAACCTAAAGCCATTTGTAAGGAAACCTAAAGCCATTTGTAAGGAAACCTAAAGCCATTTGTAAGGAAACCTAAAGCCATTTGTAAGGAAACCTAAAGCCATTTGTAAGGAAACCTTCTTAGTATCATAGAATAGTTAGGTTGGAAAGGACCTACCCCCCTAGTCCCAACCCCCCTGCCATGGAGAGGGGCACCTCACACTAAACCATGCCACCCAAGGATCTGTCCAACCTGGCCTTGAACACTGCCAGGGATGGAGCATTTACAACTTCCCTGGGCAACCCATTCCAGGGCCTCAACACCCTAACAGTGGTGTGTAGGGCAGACTGGCAGTCAAGGATGACCACAGTGGTTTCTTTGAAATATGGATGGCATTAGAGGGACTCTGGCTTAAAATTGGAGACTGTTTATGATGTGTAGTTGTAGTCATTTATCTTGAACCATAATTATCTTACTTCCAGAGTTAAAAATGTCATGTCATCTTGCTCATATAGTTAAGACTTCTTTATCCATTTCCTGATAAGAGTGCATCATCTTTAAGATATTAAACTTTTTTTTTTTGCTAAACTAAGGGAGGTTTTAACTTAAACAGATTAAATTGTAGCCTGGAGAAGTGTGTCCTCTAGACTGGCAGAGCAAGGCTTGTCTCTGCTTGCTAGTACAGAAGGGCAAGCTGTAGCCTTGAACTTTAGCCCAAGGTTGGTTAAGGAAATTGCAGGAGCTATATTTTGACACTTTAAACTCATCAGAGAAGCCACAGAAGGGTGGTAAAGGGTGAAGGAGGAGAGATGAGGGAACATAGAATCACAGAATAGTAAGGGTTGGAAAGGACCTTATGATCATCTAGTTCCAAACCCCCTGCTATGGGCACTGACACCTCACACTAAGCCATATCACCCAAGACTATCCAACCTGCCCTTGAACACTGCCAGGGATGAAGCATTGACAGTTTCCTTGTGCAACCCATTCCAGTGCCTCACCACCCTCACAGTAAAGAGCTTCTTCCTTATATCTAACCTAAACTTCCCCTGTTTAAGTTTGAACCCATTACTCCTTGTCCTACCACTACAGTCCTTAATGAAGAGTGCCTTTCTGACATCCTTGTAGGCTGCCTTCAGATACTGGAAGGCTTGTATGAGGTCTTCACACAGCCTTCTCCAGGCTGAACAGTCACAGTGTTTTCAGCCTGTCTTCATATGGGAGGTGTGTGCTTGTCTATTTCCAGAACTCTTAATTGTGTGCACAGAATCAAAAACTAGTTGAGTGGAAACTGTTCAGGCTTGCTTGGCTCGTCTGCCACATCACACTAAGAAAAAAATTAGTTATTTCAGTGATTTAAGCTTTCGGATTGTGCTGGGAGCTGGGGCTCTTCTGACAGCCTCAGTTTTTTACCCTGCCAAGTGCCTTTGAGGCTGCTTTCATACCTCTTTACAGGAGAAATGCTAGGTGGTTTTAGATGTTAACAATTTCAAGGTATTCTTAAGGGTAAAGAAGTTTGTCTGGTATGAAGGAACCAAATAACCAGTAATAAAGTTGGCATGTCTGGTAATTTCAGAGTTTATCACTCAGCTGCCTGTTGTGTGTTTGCAAGGGTTAAACTCAATGAAATGTTAGGCTTCTGCTGATAATTAGGTTGTTTTCTTTTGTTGTGTTTTGTTTTGGTTTTTTTTGGTGTGTGGGTGGCTGAGTGGCTTTGGTTTTGGTTTGGTGTGATTTTTTTTTTTGTGTATTTTTTTTTAAATTTAATGCAATTCAAGTGTAGTATAGCAGTGTTTAACTACTTGTTTTGACCTACTGAAATTTTATTTGGTCTTCTCAAGTCTCTTCTACAAAAGGAGACATAGAAACTCAGTGTACACAAGTGCTGTTCCCATTCTCCTTGCAAGGGGTTGTGTGGAGTATTAATAGACAACAATGGCATGCACTAATCCCTCAGGCTCAGCCCAAATGACCAGGTGATGGAAGCTGAGTCTAATTGTTGTATCAGTGTGTAAATGCTGTAACTGGTGTCATTGGAATTGGAAAAAGTGCAAATCTTCAGGAACACCTGGAACACATTGAAACTAGTACGATTTCCTGGTTTGTTTTTATTTGCTGGCAGTCTCCAAATGGCTTAGTCCTGAATTTAGACAACTGTCAACCCTCAGTTTCTTGTGGACTGTGGTGTCCACATCGGACTTTGAATTGAAATGCTTCAAGGATGATCTGGTTCCACAGGAATCGTGTTTATCCTTTCCTTCATGCTTGTTTCAGTGGGATAAATTGAGCTTTAGGCTCTTCAGTCCACACATAAGCATCTTGATCTGCGTTTTTTGAGGATGGTGTCAGGTTATTTTGTGTTTTTTATCAAGTGACAAAGATGACAAGAGCTTTAAAAAAATGTAGATTTCTGCATACGCATCTGTAGGGCAAAATAAAGTAACTTTGAGACCACAAATATATTACCTACTTAGTTTCTGTATGCTATCAAATTAAATGGTACTTGATGCTGCAGTTTTGCCACAATGAAACATACTGAAAGGGTTTTTCCTAGCATGTCCGGTATGGCAGCACTCAATGGTGGTGTGACTTCATTCAGGCCACGATAGTCTATTGTTAGTCTCCATTCTCTTTTAGACTTTTACACTGGCCATATGGGGCTATTAAAGGGCGAGTGCGTCCTACTGATCACTCCTTGGCTCTCAAGTCTATGGATCAGCTTATGCATGGGAAACAGGGAGTCTTGGTTGGTGTGATATTGCTGCCGGTGCACTACTGTGGTCACGATTGGCACTTGTTGTTCTTCAACCCTCAGCAGCCCCACAACAGAAGGATCTTCTGAGAGACCAGGCAAGGTGGACAGCTGCTCAATTTCCTCAGTCTCCAAGGGAGCTATACCAGAAGCCCACCGGTACCCTTTGAAGTACCCTCTCTTGAGGTAGTCTATGCCAAGGATGCATGAAGCCTCTGGACCAGTCACAGTGGGATGCTTTTGCCACTTCCTCGCAGTCAGGCTGATTTCAGCCTTCAGTGCATTCAACTCTTGGGATCCTCCTGTCACTCCAGAAATATAAATGGGTTCTACCCCTTGACAGCTTGATGGCATCAGGGTCCACTGTGCACCGGTATCTACTAGTGCCTTATACTTCTGTGGGACTGATGTGCCAGGCCATCTGATCCACACAGTCCAGTAAATCCGATTGTCCCCTACCTCCACCTGGCTGGAGACAGGGCCCTTCTAATAGTGATCACAACCCTGGTCGCTTACATCTTGTTGAAAGGGGTTATTCTTCGTTATCACAGGAGCTGGAGTAAAATCAGCTCTTCTACTCCATCTGGGAAGCTGCTCACCAGAGACTGAAGCTCCATCTTTCATGGGATGATAATCCTTGACCTTTGTTCTCCTCTTCAATTCACGCACCCATTCCTCCAGAGCTGAGGTAGGTTTTCCATCCCACTTCCTTATGTCTTCTCTGTGATCCTGCAGTAAAACCATAGGGTGGCCCGTGGTGCATGCCTTCTGTATCTTTGCTCTTGAGCAGTAGGATGCCTTTTGTTAATAGCTGAGATATGTGGGTTGGTACACGTGAGGAGCTGGATAGATGGTATAGGTCGTCTCTATTGTCTGAGGTCCTGGGACAGTTTTTTCACAGCTGAAATGATGGAAGGGGTGAGATTATCTTCAGATTCTCAGAGTTGCCGAGTGATTTCATCCGCTGTTGGTGGTGCTATGTCATTCCAGGTTATTGCTGCCAATGAGTGGGCATATGATGATGGTGAGTTCCGTGTAAATTTCCACCATATGGGTAATGTACATTCCACTTCATCTCGATCTATGGGTGCATTCCCAGCATCCTGCTTGTGAGAGATCATCTCTACAATGGCTGATTCCCTCAGAGACTGGATGCCTTTCTCTAGAGTAGTCCACTTGGGCAAATGACTCATAACACTGTCCTTGTATGGAAACCTTTCTTTCACAGCTGCCAAGAGCCGCCTCCAAAGGCTGAGGGACTGATTCTCTTTTGCAATTGCTTTGTCGATTCCCCTTTCCCTAGCAAGTGATCCCAGCTGCTTAGCTTCCCTGCCTTCTAGTTCGTGACCATCGGCTCCATTGTCCCAGCATCAGAGCAACCATGAGAGCATGTGCTCTCCTGGTTGATGGGTGAAATCTTTTTGCATATTCCGTAGCTCGATTGAGGTTCGAGGTCGAGAAGTCACCTCTTCTTCTTTTTCCTCTGATTCATATAATAATAACTGATCAGATACTGTCCTGGGTAGTAAGTGCGTTGTTTCTACATCTTTCTGAACCTTTCTTGCCTCTTTTTTGCTTTTCATCTTGCATACAGGGGCAACCGATATTGGCACAAATTGGTCTTCTGGTTTAGCTGCAGTGATTATCACTGTGGTTGGAGTGCCATATTGGTGCCATAGTCAGGGGTGTGGGTATCTTGAACATGGGACCCAAGTTAGTAGGTCAGGTCTCCTGGGGGCTGGGGGAGCTGGTCTGACAAAGAAGTGGAAGAGAGGGTTTGGTAGGAGGCATGCCAGACTGGTCAGGGATACTTTAAACTAGATGTGTTGGGGGAGAGGGGCATCATTCCATCCCAAAGCTCCCAGTCAGTTGCCAGCACCTACAATAAATGCGTGGAGCAATGTAGATATATTCCACCTGCTCCAGGCAATGAGCCGGCTTCATTTGGAGCTTGGCTCAGATGCCTCTATACAAACGCCTGTAGCATGGGGAACAAAAAAGAGGAAGTAGCGATGTGTGCATGTCTGCAGAGGTATGATATAATAGGTATCACAGAAAGATGGTGGGATGCCTCCTATGACTGGAGTGTTGGAATGGAAGGTTACAGGCCCTTTAGAAAGGACAGGCCTGACAGAAGGGGATTTGCTATATATGTTAGGGATAGGCTGGAGAGTATGGAACTCTGTCTGGGGACAGGTGATCAGTCAACAGAGAGTTTGTGGGTCAGGGTTAAAGGGAAAATGGCTATGGGGGACATTACTGTGGGGATCTGATACAGACAACCTGATCAAGAGGATTCTGTGGATGAAGCACTCTAGAGAGAGATGGGAACAGCCTCACACTTGCAGGCCCTTGTTCTCATGGGGGACTTCAACCACACTGATATCTGTTGGAGCGATGGTACCGGCCCAGCACAAGCAATCCAGGAGGTTCCTCGATTGCGTGGAAGACAATTTCCTTCTGTAAGTAATAGAGGAGCCGACAAGGAGAGGTGCCATGCTTGACCTAGTGCTCAACAACAGGGAAGGGCTGTTAGCAAATGTGATGCTCCAGGGCAGCCTTGGTTGCAGTGATTGTGAGATGCTTGAGTTCGAGATCCTCAGAACAGTGAGAAGCGTGTGCAGCAAGCTCACTGTTCTGGAATTCAAGAGAGCAGACTTGGGCCACTTCAGGAACCTGTTTAGTAAGGCTCCATGGGATATAGCCCTAGAGGGCAGGGGGGCCCAAGACTGTTGGTTGATTTTCAAGGATCACCTGCTACAAGCTCAGGAGTGTTGTGTCCCAACCAGAAGGAAGTTCAGCAGGAGGGCCAGGAGACCTCCTTGGGTGGATAAGGAGTGCTGAGGAAACTTTGAGGGGAAAAAAGAAGCTTATAAAAAGTGGAAGCAGGGACAGGCAGCCTGGGAAGAGTACAGGGATATTGTCCAGGAAGCTAGAGACCAGGTTAGGAAAGCTAAGGCCCAGTTAGTATTAAACTTGGCTCGGGATGTGAAAGGTAACAGGAATGGATTCTATATGTACGTAGCGAATAAAAGACTGACTAGGGACAGTGTAGGCCCCCTCCTCAAGCTCTCAGGAGAACTGGCTACCCTGGATTTGGAGAAGGCTGAGGTTCTGAATGACTTCTTTGCCTCAGTATTCACCGGCAAATGCTCTGACCACACCGCCCAAGTCTTGAAAGGCAGCTGCAGGGACTGTGAGAATAATGACTCTAGGCCCTCTGTAGGACAGGATCTTGTTCGAGACAGTCTTAAAAACGTGAATGTACGCAAGTCCATGGGACCTGATGAAATCCATCCCTGGGACCTGATGAAATCCATCCCTGGGTCCTGAAGGAGCTGGTGAATGAAGTTGCTAAGCCACTGTCCATCGAATTTGAAAGATCATGGCAGTCAGGTAAAGTTCCTGATAACTGGAAAAAGGGCAATATAACCCCCATTTTCAAGAAGGGGAAAATGGATGACCCAGGGAACTATAGCCCAGTCAGTCTTACCTCTGTGCCTGGCAAAATTTTTGGAGCAGATTCTCCTGGAAGGCATGCTAAGGCACATGAAAAACAATGAGGTGGTTGGTGACAGCCAGCATGGCTTCACTAAGGGGAAATCCTGCCTGACCAATTTGGTGGCCTTCTATGATGGGGCTGCGGAACTGATGGACAGGGGTAGAGCAGTTGACGTCATCTACCTGGACTTGTTCATAGTGTTTTATACTGTCCTATATGCCATCCTTGTCTCTAAATCTGTGAGACATCAGTTTGATAGATGGACCAGTCAGTGGATAAAGAACTGGCTGGATGGCCGCACACAAAGAGTTGTGGTCAATGGCTCAATGTCTGGCTGGAGATCAGTAACGAGTGGTGTCCCTCAGGGATTGGTTTTGGGACAGGTCTTGTTCAACATCAACATGTCACTGACATGGACAGTGGGATTGAGTGTGCCCTCAGCAAGTTTGCTGATGACACCAAAGCTGTGTGGTTCAGTTGATACGCTGGAGGGAATGAATGCCATCCAGAGGGACCTTGACATGCTTGTGAAGTGGGCTGATGCCAACCTTATGAAGTTTAACCATGCCAAGTGCAAGGTCCTACACCTGGGTGGGAGCAATTTCAGGCACAGCTTAAGGTTGGGCAGAGAAGAGATTCAGAGCAGCCTTGCAGAGAAAGACTTGGGGGTCTTGGTTGATGAGAAAATGAACATGAGCTGGCAGTGTGCGCTCGGAGCCCAGAAAGTCAGCTGTTGAAGGAGGTGATCCTGCCCCTCTGCTCTGCTCTTGCAAGATCTCACTTGGAGTATTGTGTGTAGTTCTGGTTTCTTCAACGTAAAAAGGAAATGGAGCTCTTGGGGCAAGTCCAGAGGAGGGCCACGAGGATGATCAGGGGACTGGAGCAGCTATGTATGATGACAGGCTGAGAAAGTTGTGGCTCTTCTGCCTGGATAAGAGAAGGCTACATGGAGATTTCATAGCAGTCTTCCAGTATTTGAAGGGGGGCTATAGGGATGCTGGGGATGGAATATTCATTAGGGACTGTAGTGATAGGACAAGGGGTAATGAGTTACAACTTAAATAGGGGAAGCTTAGATTGGGTCTTCACTGAGGGTGGTGAGGCACTGGAATGGGTTGTCCAGGGAAGTTGTGAATGCTCCGTCCCTCTTGGTGTTCATGTCCAGATTAGACAGGGGCTTGGGTGACATGGTTTAATGGGAGGTGTCCCTGTCCATGGCAGGGGTTTGGAACTAAATCATCTTGAGGTCCTTTCCAACCCTTAGTATTCTATGATTTTTTGGAGTGGCTGCAGTGTCTTTTGTCTGCGTTTGGGTCGCTGCTGTACTTGTTGCTGGGGTTGGTGTAGCTGTTGTATTTGGAGTTTGGGTAGCTACTTTGTCTCTTTCTTTGCCATCTGTTCCAGAGTCCTTTTTTTCCTTTTGCAGGTGCTGCATAGTGTTGAATAGGGCTCTGTAAGTATAGGCCCAGCCCCTGCACTTTGCTGTGAGTTGTCCCTCTTGTATGACCAGGATGACAACACATATCATTTAAGTGTTTTACAATTTTTTCTGGATTTTGCACTTTTTCAGTGGTGAAGTTCCAAAGCACTGTAGAGCCCCACTGGCCTAGATATTTGCTCATACTATCCCACACACCCTGCCACTCATGAGTGTCCAGCCTTGGGGAATATCTCTTGGTTCTCTTATATCGTCGTCTAGCCCTAAGCAAGACCCCAACCTGACTCTGTTTAACTTTCAAGATGAGACGAAATGGCTGCAGGTAAAACACATTTTGTATGTGTGCCAACATGGTGATCCCCATCACAATCAGCAGGCAGGTCTCAAGGGTACCCTATTATGTTCTTTCATGGTTTAATTTCATAACTCTCTGGCAGACATGTGGTGTATCCCAACTTATTGTTTAACTGCAGAACCAGTTTGCACTGTCTTAGTTTCATGAGTTGTACAAAAAGATGCTGGTGGGAGATCTTAGAACTTGAAAGACTGAGCCTGTTTTAAACCAGAATCTGGTCACCAGGAACAGTTAATTATTTAGTATTTATACCACTGTTTCAATGCAAAGGAAGACAGTGTCTGCTGGTTTGCATTGCAAATGGTTTTCTCTGTAGCTGCAGTTAGTTTGGCACATATGGTAGCCTTGTCCACTGCATCGAGCCTTGTACAGCAGTTCGTCTTTTAAGTTCACAGAAGGGAAAACAAGGATAGAAATGTTAGCTTGTGAACTGATACGTTTTCATCAGACTTAAAGCTAAGCAAATTGGATGGGTAAATGTGTCTAACATTATTAATTATAATTTAGGCTTTTGGAAGCAGGTAGTTTTAAATTGAAATGTTGGATTCTGCACAGCAGGAACATTGTGTGAGTGATGGAATACACACGTGATGCCCATGATCTGTGCATTGGGCATCTTCTGCTGCACTATTTGCTGTACTTAATAAATAATTTGATAAGTTTCATAAGAAAATGGTACACTGTTGGTTGACTCATATGTGGTCACTATTTCAGTGTTACAATACTTAATGTATATCTTGCACATGAGCAAGTAATAAATAAAATTGCCATGTATAAGCCAGGAAGCAGATAGGAATCTTCAAAACTATGTGTCAGTATGTCATGGTACAGGATTTCTGTTGACTCTTTGATAATTTTGTGCACAGTTGATCTTGGTCACTACTGTCAGCAAGCAGCACTACTGATTTTCCAAATAACATAGTTGGAAGTTCAGCTTTTTTTCCCCTCAGTTCTATGGTTCTGTGATCATGGGCATAAAAAAATCTGGAATAAGGCAGTGTTTTACATGTGGCTCTGCCCAAATGCTGGTCTTCTGCATTGCAGACCCTCAAAGGTCTGAACTGCGAAGTTCAGGCTTGCTCTTGCTCATATGACAGGTTTCCACTGAGCTGTGCTGTCCAAAAATTGTATCCCCTGTGACAGTCGCCTGTGACTGCTTGGCCCCACACAGCTGTGGTGAATGAGTTCAGAAAAATCCCAGGTTTTGGGCTTGGAATCAGCTGCCAACACTTTCATGTACCAGTTAATGAATGCAATTCCCCCTTGCCTTGGGTGCTGAGAGCTCCTTCTGGTTCCTGCCTGGTGTTTGAAATTTCACTTTGGGAATTTGTAGCTGGAAAAACATCCTTGAAAAGTGCAGCAAGAGCTGTTGCTCTGTTTGTGCACATCTCTGCTTCTGTTTGTGCAGACTCAGGAAGTTTATTTCTGGATTAGACAAGGGTTTTGATTTATTAGCCCTTCATGTACTCGAATATAGCATACTTGTTGCAAATAAAATTGTGCATTTTAATTTTTTAATGAACAACTTCCTGTATTTTTCAGAGTACACAGCATTTTTGGGGACGCATATCTGGATTTTAATCTAGTTCCTGCTAATGACAGCTTTCAACTATGGAATCGGTAAATATTTACTTGGCTTCTGTTCCAGATTTTGCTTTTATTACCTAACAAGTGCTTGTGTCCATGGTGTGTTGGGTATGGTGGTTTTAATTTGTTTATTTTCTGAAACATGAAAGTAAAAATTGCGAACTTCCATGGATTAATTTAAAGGTACTAACCAAGAATGTATTAGGAAATGTCTTTGGTTCTGAGATGCCTTTTCACTTTTATATCATTTCAAATGTAGCAAGTTTATCCTTGACTTCTCTGACAGCAAAAGTTACTTTTCCCTGCAGGGTCACTTCCAGCACTGGTTGGTCCAGCAGACTGTGCAGTTGTTGGTGCTCTTGATTGCTGAGTGTTAAATATTCTCCTACCTCTAGTATATCATGGTTCACTTTCAAAATGTCTTTTTTAAAAAGAAGTCTATTAAAAACCTCATAGCAGCCTTCCAGTATCTGAAGGGGGGCTATAGGGATGCTGGGGATGGACTATTCATTAGGGACTGTAGTGACAGAGCAAGGGGTAATGGGTTAAAACTTAAACAGGGGAAGTTTAGATTGGATATAAGGAAAAAATTCTTTACTGTGAGGGTGGTGAGGCACTGGAATGGGTTGCCCAGGGAGGTTATGAATGCTCCCCCCAGCAGTGTTCAAGTCCAGGTTAGACAGAGGCTTGGGTGACATGATTTAGTGTGAGGTGTCCCTGCCTATGGCAGGGGGGTTGAAGCTAGGTGATCTTAAGGTCCTTTCCAACCCTAACTATTCTATGATAAAAAGTGCCAGTTTTGTAATGTTATGTCTCCTTGTGATTAGTGTAATTGAAACAAATGACACCTGTTTCATTTTGGGCAGGGGAACCTCCCAATATGCTGAGAGTGTAGCTTGATTCAGTGCTAGGATTCAACTCTTTGGTAGTGTTAGCAGATGTAGAAATAATAGGCTACCTTACAGTGGAATTTAGGGGGGAAAGAAGAGATCTTTTTTGACTCTAGTAATTTGAGAGGGATCAGTGCTGTCCTCTAGAAAATGGAATGACACAGGTATAGCCAGTAGGAAGGAATTTGTTCTTGCTGGTTTTCCCTGCAGTACTGGTGGCTTGGTGTGTGCAAGCTGGATAAAAGCTGTTTGCTGCTTTCAGTGAGCTTAGCTTTGCAGCATGTGTTGTGGCAGTTGTATGGAGGGGAAGCTCTGTGTGAGTTCAAGGTCATCCTCGGTGTACCCAGGAATGCTACAGTGAAGGTGGATAACCTACAGTGTGTTGCTTTTGCTGTGGGGCTCTACTTGGCTGACCTCTTGGGTTATGCTGCAGCGGGATTATTTGTGTTGAAGTTGTAATTATGATAAAGGGCATCATTGAAGGAGAGCTGCTCTATGTGGAAATACAGGTCTGTTCTGTCAGGTGGCTTTACAAGCTGGTAGGTTTCTTTTGTCCTTTTTTTTTTTTTGGGGGGGGGGATGGGGTGGGGGAAATAGTTGTATTTAGCTTGTCCATAATAATTCCAAGGTATTCAGATGGAGACAAGATGTTATTTCAGTTTCTTTCAGTGAATATTAATAGCAGTAGAAGTCTTTTACAGTGAAACAAACCAGGCTAGACATCAGTAACTCTCCCCTGATACAGCTAAGTAATTAAAGTGTATCAAGCGTGGACCTCTTGCTGTAGTGTGCAGTAACTCTTAATGGCTGCTCTGCACTCCCCTGGAAAACCCATCTGAATCCAAGCATCAGTTATAACCCAGGTTGGTCACTACCTATTACATTTCATAGTCTGGTACAGAGGCTTTTTACTCTTCAGTTTTGAAGTAAATGGTGTGATTTTTTTTTTTTTTTTTTTTTTTCTGTTTGATTGCAAACTATGCTTCTCTGACTTCTGAAACAAACAGAAAGAAAAAGTGATTTTGCTGTGTGGGTTTGTAAGCACTTGGAGATGATAGCTGAGTGACCTTTTCCAGTAAAATAAGGTTTTATCTGCTTCTTTGCAGAGACAGACTATTGCATTGCTTAAAATGCATCTTGGTCTTGGGGGTCTCATCATAGAACTGGTTAGCTTAGAAAAGGCCTTTGTGCTTATCAAGTCCTGATCCCTCTATGTAGCTTTCCTACCCTTGATCAGATCAACACTCCACAGCTCAGCTCCATTCTTGGGCTACCGCAGTATGGAGATGTTGGGGAAAAGAGAACAAGGGGAGGAGATCAGAATTCTCCAGTGTTGGCTGAAAAAAATACCCGAATCTGCCACGTTCTGAAGCTGTAGAGGTGAATTCCTAGGCCCTGTGTTGGTATAGAGGCTCTGGCATATGTGGCCCCTGCAGTTTCCCACAGGAGCACCTGCAGATTGTGCTGTTCTCTGAGTAGCCCAAGGCTTGAACAGAGTTAATGTCTGGCCCAGGCTTGAATTAAAACCTCTCATCCTAAAGCACAGACCTTCTAAAAGCAGGTTGTTGTTGTCTTTGTTTGTTCCTTATCCTGTGGTGGTTAAAGCATTGGGACTTGTGTGCCAAACTAGCTGAGAGATGATGTGCCACCTCCATCTTGTTTGAGGAGAAGGTGGTGTATTGTGGAAGTGCTCAGCTTCTGTCACTCATCTGTTCATGACCATGAGAATGAGGTTGCTTTTGCTATAAACCTGTGAGTAAAAGTGCACTGGGGCACAAACCTGACTGGTTTGTTTTTTTTCCTGTTCAAGCAACTTGTGCATGCCAGCATGTGACTTGCTGTAAAGGATGCTGCAGAGATTCCCCACTGCAATGGGTAATGAGGAGCCTGATCTTCAGGACCAGGCTTACCTTTGTAGTAAGATGCTGCAATGTTTGCTCTGTTCTGATGGTACCGTTCTGCACTTCATAGCTTGGCTAATGGAAATAAAGCTTCTGTGCTAGAAAGGGACTTTGAGGGCATCTGCTGTGCTGTTTCCTTTAGTTGCAAACCTGATGCAGGCTATTTCTGTCCCTGGGAGGTCATTTGTTCCTACCACATATGCCATGCTGTTGTTTGTGATGTCATGCTGTTAATCTGATCACCAAAATATTCTGTGGCCAAATAAAATATTTGTATTTAGAGATTTGTGTGGATTGTTTCTGGTGTGATCTGCAGAAGTAGCTGAATTGGTGCAGCCAGAGGACCAGGAATGCTGTGGTAGGTCAGAGGGAGCAGGGGGGCTGTTCCACTGTAGGAAACCTTACAAAAGTCAGACTTTTCTGTTTTGGTAGGTGGCTCCTTTATTGTGAATTATGGGAGTTTCTACAACCACTGCTATTCTCAGGTCTCTAAAAGAGACTTGTGATCTTTTGGGGTGCTGTGTGTCATTGTCCCTGTCCTGTCTGTGTCCTGTCCCTGTCCATCCCTCTCCTGGCTTTCTGTAGTAATAACAGGAAAGGCCCTATCTAAATAGAGGAAAAGGGTGTTGAGTTGAAATGCTGGTTCTTATGCTGCAATGACTAGGACAGGTGTTTTCTCACTAAACTGTCTGAATGATTTGATCAAAACAAGCTGGGTTCATCGTGGTAGTTCCTTTTTGCTTGTCAGCAGGAAATGGCTGTATTGCACTGAGCTTCTTCTGGGGTTCGGTGGCTGCTTTGCAGCACCAGAGCTGACATCTGGCATGATTTGTGCTTTCCCCACCCTTTCATTAGGGAAGCATAGGGGTCAAGCCTTTCTCCAAGCAACAGAGATTGCAGTGTCTTTTGATGGTGGTTTTGGCACTGGTATTTTACAGAGTTCATAATGAATATGTAGGTGTAAGATTTAAAGAATGAATAAGGTGGAGCTGCTAAACATAATTGCTTTTCAGAGCTGCAGCTGTGACTTGTTCTGACCTCCTGAGAAGGATGCAATTGTAAAGCTGAGGTCTGTTGTGGAAAAGCAATTAAAATAGATGCTTCCAGGATTGAATTATCCTCTGACAGATGTTGCAGTAATGGTAGTGCTGCTTAGGTGGAATGTGACTTAACTGCTTAGTGTTTTTCTAATTTTTTTTTTTTTAAGTGTGTTCATATATGGCTTTCAAGTTTTACTGCTTTGGGGGAAATAGAGCTTAGTATTCCACGGGGAAGCTATTTCTTTGCATAGAAGTGTTCTGAGCTATCTGGCTTTTTTTCCATGTGTTTCAGCTGTTATCCCTTCCAAATTAGAGGGGTTTGAAGGCAATGCAAGAAGAGCAGTGTATGTTTTTTCTTTAGTATGTCGGTCACAGCTGAGCAGAGGTTTTCCTGTGGTGCTGGGGTATGGTATGGAAGCATTGGCTTTTTTGGGGCAAGAAGTGGATGCGTTAGGAAGCAGGGCCTGGAGAGGGGAGGGGAAGCCATGTGCAAGTGGAAATAATAATCTCATGTAACATTAAAGTGGAGCTGTATGGCTTGTGGGTTTGATTGACTTCTGCTGTGGTCCTTATCCCACCCTGAAATGGTGGAGCCCATTCTCTCAGGGCAAATCAGGTTCTGGAAGTTCTGTAAAGCAGTTGGGTGGCTCTTCAGGTGCAGGTTTGCCCAGAGTGTTTCAGACAAGGCTGTTTGGGTTAGTGCTGGTGCATGGCTCAGCCTGGGAAAGGCAACAGCTGGGGTGGGTGGGAGATGGGTTGGTGGAGAGTGTTTCCTACCTAGTGTTCTCCTATGTTGTTGTACCTGTGTGTGTGCAAGGTGGGTTTCCACAGCCCTTAGGAGTGGTCAGCTTTTCTGCTTGCCCATTTCGTCTTATGTAACAGACAGCACCAGAGTTCTGTAATGTAAGTTTAATTTTTAAAGTTGTATCTCCACTATAAGTGAAAAGGTGGCTCCACTGTGAGCCTAGATTTCTTTATGGGTCAGATGGAGCTTGAGTTTTCGGACACAAACCCCTGCTGAGGCCTTCTGTAAAAAGCTTTAAAATCCTCCCCCTGTCCCAGTGAAAAGGCTAGATTCTCAGATGTAATCTCAGCATAAGCATTTGATTTAAGTGTTTGAATTGCTGCTTTTACAGTTCTGTGTTTTATAAGCATGTGTTAAATTGCAAATGTTGTTCACATGCCACTTTTGGCAGGTGCCACCTACATGCCCTCAATTTGAATGTACTTTTCAAGAGAAGTGGAGGTAGGGAGGCTCCTTTCTTGCATGTCAGATACTGGAAAGTGGAGTGCTTTCATTAATTCACTTTCACTGACCTTTCCACTGCTAATAAGCTAACCTGGCCCATGTGCACAATGCAGCACCTTTAATGAAGAGATCTGAGCTAAGCAGAATCCTCTTTAAAAAAATGTCTCGCTCGCCTTGTTCTTTGGGTGTGATTCCAATCTGTGTTCACCATGACACAGAAGGGAGTTCTTGGTAAGAGCAATCCACAACCAAATAGAACACTTGCTGGGCCATCTAGTCTAGGTCATGCTTTGCCTAGGAATGTTGGACTGCATCATCCTTGAGGTCCCTTCCAACCTGGTATTCTCTTTTGAAAGTAGAAGTACTTTCAGGCAGGTTATGGTGTAGTGAGTGAGGTGCAGCATTTTGGAGGGATAGTTTTATTTATTTCTCAGTGTTGTGTGTAGCACCAAAGTGTATTCTTGAAAGGGACTGAAATTATGGTCTCCACCCTGAAGATGTCACAAGCTTGGATGCAAGATGACAGGCTTTGGAGTGGAGTGGCAGGATTACACAGAATATGGCTGGAATTGCTTGTTTTCAGAACATTATCCATCATGTTATGATTAAGTGCAGATGACACATTTGGTAGCAAGAGGTGTGCAATCTTTTCCTATCCTAAGGAGCCTGCAGACCTGCTGATAAGACCAGACTCATATTCTTGTTCATTATCTAGCTCTTTTAAAAAGTAGTGTAGATAACTGAACCTGCTGATTTTGATATTCAAATCCCTGAGTTCTTTAAGGGGGGGATGTCCTGGGTTCAGCAGTGGCAGTCATTTTTTTTTCTCTTCCTTAGTAGCTGGTGTAGCTCTGTGTTTTTGACTTTCGGCCTGGGAACAGCACTGATAACACCGATGTTTTTAGGTACTGCTCAAATGTTTAGTCTGACCAAGGACTTTCTGAATCTCATGATCTACCAGGGAGGAGGGGAAGCTGGGAGGAAGCAGAGACAGGACACCTGACCCAAACTACCCAAAGAGGTATTCTGTACCACAGCGTGTCATGCCCAGGATGTAAACTGAGAGTTGCCCAGAAGGGCTAGTTCACTGCTCAGTCAGACTGGGTATTGTATTCTCTTCCCTTGTTATTTCCCTTATCATTATTCTTATTGGTGGTAGCAATAGTGGTTTGTGTTATACCTTAGTTACCTGGCTGCTCTTATCTCAACCTGTGGGAGTTACAGTCTTTTGATTCTTCTCCCCATCCCTCTGGGGTGGGGAGGAGGTAAGGGAGGGGGGGGGGGTAGTGAGTGAGGACTGCGTGGCTGATTTACGGCTGAGCTTAAACCACAGCAGTTCTTTTTGGTGCCCAACGTGGGGCATTAAGGGTTGAGATAATGACAGATCTGACCAGAGTGTGTCTAATTGTATTTGTGATAAGCATTCATTGTTTCGGATTAATAGTCACTTGTTATAATGCTGATTTATTGGCTCTCCTAGTTGTTGCTCTTGATCTCAGAGTTTCAGCATGTCATACCTTACTTACAGCCAGTATTTGCTGTGTTAGTGTTTATTGGCTGGGGGCCTTGGGCTAAGGTTTCTGTTTCACTGTACTTTACGGTAATGACTTCTAATACGGGCGGGCTCCGGCAGCAGGGAGGGATGGATGTGGCTGTGGACTTGTACCTGGCCGTCTCGCTGCTATTCATCGTACTGGCCCTTGTCCTCTCCTCCATCTTTGTGAGGCTGCGGGGAGCTGAGGGGGAGCGGCCCTGGGAGCTGGTGGCAGCCGAAGCAGCCCGGGAGAGCAGTCCCGGGGACCAGGAGGCCGGGAGGGGGCAGCTGCTGGCGGAGGAGGTTGGGGTGGTTGAGGAGGGGAAGGAGGCAGCTGCCGAGCAGTGAGAGGAGGAGGTGGCGGTGAAACTGGGCCCTGCAGCTGAGCCCAGCCCTGCAGCCGCTGAGAGCATCCCCTGGCAGCTGCCTGCCGAGCCTTACGAGCCTGAGCCCCAGGAGGATGCAGAGAGCAAGATGCCACCTTTGGGAGCCTCAGCTGGGTCCAGCCTTAGGCACCTGGGACAAGTGGAGGATGCAGGAGACCACGCAGCATTTTCCAGCAAGGCAGAGGAGGAAGATCTGGATTCAGGAAAAGAGAAACTGGTGGCGAGAGAGCTGTCAAGCACAGCAGCTCCACTGGCCGCAGTGACAAGAACAACAGCATCATTTGAGAGTTCTGAAGTTTTTGAATGGCTTTTGGGTACTCCTTGGGACCTGCCTGCTGATTGTGATGGGGATCAGCATGTTGGCACACATACAGAGTGCGTTTTACCCACAACCATTTTGTCTGATCTCGAAAGTTAAGCAGAGGAGGGTTTGGGTCTTGTCTAGGGTTAGGTGATGATATAGGAGGACCAAGAGGTTTTCCCCAAGGCTGGACAGTCATGAGTGGCAGGGTGTGTGGAACAGTATGAGCCTTATCTGGTCCATTGGGCCCCTCCAGTGCTTTGGAAGCATCGGAGATGGAAGGCAACTCTATGGAGTTCCCAAGGGCAAGTTTCAGAAACTGCTGAAGGGAAGGATGAATTATTTTGAGCCTGGTGGGCCCATGACACTTCAGGCCATCAGGGCAGAGATGCAACATAGAGATAGACTCATGATTGAGGGGTGGACTTAGCAGTGGGTGCTATTGCCCAGGTTATTCACTAGTGTGACCACTGCACACAGCCTCTCCTGCTCTTAAAGACTGTTACCAGAGATGGAGCCTGCCATCATGGACCAGATGGACTCAGCAGCTTTATAGGGACTGGTCCATGCACTAAGATAAGAGTGATGGTATATTGAAAATGTGGCACCCGAGCATGACATGAATGGTATGAAATAAGGGGTGGATACTGTCCTGGGTTCAGCAGTAGTAGTCGTTTTTTCTCTTTCTTAGTAGCTGGTGCAATGTTGTGGTTTTGACTTTAGGGCTGGGAACAGCACTGATAACACTGATGTTTTTAGTTACTGCTCAAATGTTTAGTCTGACCAAGGACTTTCTCAGTCTCATGCTCTGCCAGGGAGGAGGGGAAGCTGGGAGGAAGCAGAGACGGGACACCTGACCCAAACTAGCCAAAGAGGTATTCCATACCACAGCACGTCATACCCAGGATGTAAACCGGGAGTTATCCAGAAGGGCTAGTTCACTGCTCAGGTCGGGCTGGGTATCGGTCGGCAGATGGTATTGTATTCTCTTCCCTTTTTATTTCCCTTATCATTATTCTTATGGGTGGTAGCATTAGTGGTTTGTGTTATATCTTAGTTACTGGGCTGCTCTTATCTCAGCCTGTGGGAGTTACATTCTTTAGATTCTCCTCCCCATCCCTCTGGGAGTGGGGGAAGGAAGGGGGAGAGTGAGTGTACGAGCTGCGTGGCTGGGTTTAAACCACGACAACATCCCACCGGTGCTTGTGAGAAAGTTTAGGTTGTGTAGGCTTTATGAGGTAAAGGAAAAAATGGTGAGGAGCAGGTCTTTGATGCTGGGATCATGTCAGTAAACCAATGCTAGACAAGAGTGCACATGGGCAGTGCAGGTTGAAGGTGGAGTGGTGGCTTTGTTTGATGTGCAGCTGTTTAGGGACATACACCATGATCATAGAGCAGGCTCAGCAGGTGCCACCATACTGCACCGTCTTCACTGGGGTGACTACCATCTCAGTGAAGGTGTCAGAGAGGGATGCAGAAGGGCACAGCTCCGCATGTTGAAGGCCCTCAACTTTTGTCCTTCTTTCCAAGCTTTCCTGTGTGTGTAGGGGGTGTGGTGGTGTCCAATTTTAGATGTGATCTGTGTGAGCTGTTATTTTAAGCCAATTTTCAAAGATTTAAAGACACCCATTTTTATCATAGAATCATAGAATCGTTAGGGTTGGAAAGGACCTTAAGATCATCTAGTTTCAACCCCCTGCCATGGGCAGGGACACCTCACACTAAACCATATCACCCAAGGCTTTGTCCAACCTGGACTTGAACACCAGGGATGGAGCATTCACAACCTCCCTGGGCAACCCATTCCAGTGCCTCACCACCCTAACAAGAAAGAATTTCTTCCTTATAGCCAGTCTAAACTTCCCCTGTTTAAGTTTTAACCTGTTACCCCTTGTCCTGTCACTACAGTCCCTAATGAAGAGGCCCTCTCCAGCATCCTTATAGGCCCCCTTCAGATACTGGAAGACTGCTATGAGGTCTCCAAGCAGCCTTCTCTTCTCCAGGCTGAACAGCCCCAACTTTCTCATCCTTTCTTCGTACAGGAGGTGCTCCAGTCCCCTTATCATCCTTGTGGCCCTTCTCTGGACTTCTTCTGACAGTTCCATGTCCTTTTTATGTTGAGGACACCAGAACTGCACACAATACTCCAGGTGAGCTCTCACAAGAGCAGAGTAGAGGGCAGGATCACCTCCTTCGACCTGCTGGTCACGCTCCTTTTGATGCAGTCCAGGATATGGTTAACTTTCTGGGCTGTGAGTGCACACTGCCAGCTCATCTTCTTTTTCTTCTCAACCAACGCGCCCGAGTCGTTCTCCGCAGGGCTGCTGTGAATCTCTTCTCTGCCCAACCTGTAGCTGTGCCTGGGATTGCTCTGACCCAGGTGTAGGACTTTGCACAAGTTATGGTTAAACTTCATAAGGTTGGCATCAGCCCACCTCACAAGCGTGTCAAGGTCCCTCTGGATGGCATTCCTTCCCTCCAGCGTATCAACCGAACCACACAGCTTGGTGTCATCAGCTGTCCATGTCAGCAATGAAGATGTTGAACATGACCTGTCCGAGCACCGATCCCTGAGGGACACCACTCGTTACTGGTCTCCAGCTGGACATTGAGCCATTGACCACAACTCTGTGTGTGGCCATCCAGCCAGTTCTTTATCCACCGAGTGGTCAACCTATCAAATTGATGTCTCTCCGATTTAGAGACAAGGATGTCGTGTGGGACAGTATCAAATGCTTTGGCACAAGTCCAGGTAGATGACATCAACTGCTCTGCCCCTGTCCATCAGTTCTGTAGCCGCATCATAGAAGGCTACCAAATTGGTCAGGCAGGATTTCCCCTTAGTGAAGCCATGCTGGCTGTCACCAAGCACCTTGTTGATTTTTCATGTGCCTTAGCATGCCTTCCAGGAGAATCTGCTCCAAGATTTTTCCAGGCCCATAGGTGAGACTGACTGGTCTGTAGTTCCCTTGTCATCCATTTTCCTCTTCTTGAAAATGGGGGTTATATTTCCCTTTTTCCAGTTATCAGGAACTTCACCTGACTGCCATGATTTTTCAAATATGATGGCCAGTGGCTTAGCACCTTCATTTGCCAGCTCCTTCAGGACCCAGGGATGGATTTCATTAGGTCCCATGGACTTGCGTACGTTCAGGTTTTTAAGATGGTCTCGAACCATATCCTCTCCTACAATGGGCCCAAGGTCTTCATTCTCACATTCCCTGCGTCTGCCTTCCACGACTTGGGTGGTGTGGTCAGAGCCTTTGCCGGTGAATACTGAGGCAAAGAAGTCATTCAGAATCTCAGCCTTCTCCAAACCCTGTGTAGCTAGTTCTCCCGATAGCTTCCTGAGTGGGCCTAGGTTCTCCCTAATCTGTTTTTTATTCACTGCATACCATTAGATTCCCTTCCCATTATCCTTAACATCCCTAGCCAAGTTTAATACTAACTAGGCTTTAGCTTTCCTAACCTGGTCCCTATCTTCCTGAACAGCATCTCTGTGTTCTTCCCAGGCTGCCTGTCCTTGCTTCCACCTTTTATAAGCCTCTTTTTTCATTTGAGTTTTCCTCAGCAGCTCCTTATCCATCCAAGGAAGTCTCCTGCCCTCCTGCTGCGCTTCCTTGTAGTTGGGATGCAACACTCCTGAGCTTGTAGCAGGCGATCCTTGAATATCAGCTAGCATTCTTGGCCCCCTTGCCCTCTAGGGCTGTATCCCATGAAACCTTACTAAGCAGGTTCCTGAAGAGGCCAAAGTCTGCTCTCTTGAAGTCCGGGGCAGTGAGCTTGGTGCACGCTCTTCTCACTGTCCTGACGAACTCGAATTTGACCATCTTGTGATTGCTGCAACTAAGGCTGCCCTGGAGTGTCACATTTCTAACGAGCCCTTCCGTGTTGGTGAGCATGAGGTCAAGCATGGCACCTCTGCTTGTCAGCTCCTCTATTACTTGCAGAAGGAAGTAGTCTTCCACGCAATCGAGGAATCTCCTGGATTGCTTGTGCCGGGCCATACCATTTCTCCATCGGATATCAGGGTGGTTGAATTCCCCCATGAGAAGAAGGGCCTGCGAGCGTGCGGCTTTTCCTTTCTGTCTTATATGTTCTTATATTGTTCTTATTCCTATATGTTTTTGTGGGACAGAGTCCTCAAAAGGAGCCTGAGGTATTGGTCGGCAGATGGTATTGTGTTCTCTTCCCTTTTTATTTCCCTTATCATTATTCTTATTGGTGGTAGCAGTAGTGGTTTGTGTTATACCTTAGTTACTGGGCTGCTCTTATCTCAACCCGTGGTAGTTACATTCTTTCGATTTTCTTCCCCATCCCTCTGGGAGTGGGGGGATGTAAGGGGGGAATGCGTGGGGCCTGCGTGGCTGATTTACGACTGAGCTTCAACCACGACGGGGGGAAGTAGTTTTTTGTGTTTTGGGTTATGAATTCCTCTTGCATGAATGCTGAGGGAGACACATCAGTGACTTGTTCATCTGTAGTGGAGCTACAGGTGGGACAGTTGGAGTCCAACAGGTACCAGTCTGCTGCCTGACCCATTTTTATGGGAATGGTTGTGTCATGCTGTACAGTAGCAGAACACCTGGGGTGTGAATTTTATTGAAACCTTGTATGGAAGGTAGTTTGGCTGAATTGCGTGAGTACTTGATGCTCTAAGAGGCTGGTGCAGCCTGTTGCTGTGTTCAAGGCCAGGTTGGGCAGGGCTTGGAGCCTGTTCTAGTGGAAGGTGTCCCTGCCTGTGGCAGGGGATTGGAACTTAATGAGCTTTAAAGTCCCTTCCGTCCCAAACCATTCTATGATTCCAAGGATTGACAAGGAAGCCCAGAATGGGGCATCTGTTGTTACTGATGGCTGTGGCTGCCATAAAGAAGGACCTGGCATGTTACTCCTCCTGTACCTTTTAAAAATCTTAATGCTTCCAGTTGTTAGAGGTTTTTTGGGGAAGTTTTTAGTCTAAAAGTTGTTATGCGTCTTGCACTGGGGCTTGGTCTCATGGGGCAGAGCTCAGGTGCTGATAAAAGTACGTTATCCCTGACTTTGCTTGGCTTCGGATGGTAACATTTAACCTTAATTTGGAATTTCCTGGAAGTCTTTGACACTCAGGTTGTTTCCAAGTTTGGTGAAAGTCGGGATGGCAGCATGAGGACTGTGTGTGTCTGTGCACCTGAGCACCTAGAGCTTCACCCCAAGGCTGACTTGCAAGCTGGTAGAACTGAGTTCAACAGCAAACTAAGGTGGGGAGAACTGCAAATAGGAGAGGGGCCGGTCAGTGTTGTGGTGTGGGTAGGTATGCCAGGAGGAGGTCCTTGATCTTAGTGATTTTTGTCCTTTCATACAAGGTTTTATCTGTTCAACGGTACAGGGATTCAAAAGTCAACATTGAATGGTTCTGGTTAATCTCTGCTGGACTAGACTTATTGCTGGTGTCATATAAGAAATATACTTCCTTGTTATTTGCACAGTCAGGAAAATTATGTTGTCATCTTCAGTAGGTTTTACCTCAGTCTTGTATTCTTACCAATATCCTGAGTCTATTTTTATTGTATTTTAAATTGTCATTTAACATAATGATATGGATTTAATGCTATGCAAAAGTTCCATGGAGCCAAAATCAAATGACAATAGGTAGTAAATAATTTGACAAAATAAAAACGTGAAAACAAATTAGGAGAGGGGAAAAAAAAGTATTGTCTTCCTGTCAACAGTTAGGACTGCATCTGGATGTAGTAGCTGGCCAGTTCTGAATTCTTTTTTTCCTCCACTAGCTTTAATTATGCATTCACAACAGTCTGAAAGGAGATCTCTGGACCAAGTGGTAGCAGGGATGCAGCAGTTCCTATGGGCTCTGTGTCCCGCAGGGTGTTGCACAGCTGAATTCTCCTTTCTTTCTTCTTGCATTTTATTGGGTGTGCTTTAATAAAAGGACTACCTGGATATATGAATTATATACTCAAATGTTTGGTCAAAGATGTAGAAACTTTCCTTATTTCCTTGACCTCAATCTTGCAGAAGGTAGGAAAGCATTTAAAATACCCAGAGCTCTGGCTGTGTATGCATGCAGCTGTATGTGTATTTTTAAATGTCTCTTATGTCAAGGCAATCCACAATTAAAGTTGAAGCCTAGGTTGTATTTCCTGGTGCAAGATACCTGTTACAGGGGCTAATTCCCATGGTCTGAAAGGAGTGTGGGATGGGGACCAGAGAAGAGTTTATCTGGTCCCATGTGGTGCTTTGTACCTGCCTGGATGAGAAGACCACGGACTGACAGTCTCTCCTCCCACAGGAGTTCAGATCTACTTCACCTATTTGTTTTCATACTTGCAAAATGTCACCAAGCTTTGAGATGTTTCTGTGTAAGCTTAGGCAATGATGAGCAGGAGGATTAATTAGATCTTCAAGATGGATAACTAGAGCAATGAGTTGGGCATAATAGTAGCTTGGAATTCCAGTGGCGTATTTGCAGAATGCTGTGCAGCACGCATGCCTTGGCTAGAGCATTGTTATTTCTCAGCGTTGCATACCCAAATGCCTCGGGGCATTGTAGCAAAATTTAGTAAGCAAGTTATATGAACAAAAAAAGTTCAACTTTGGTTTTGCACACACCAAAAATATTTGTCAATGAAGGGATTAACTGCTGGTTTGATCCACTTATCCATGGTGGCTTCCTCCTACTACAGGTTGACAGCCTACGGTTTGGATACCTTCAAGATGCTGCTGTAGCCTTAGACTTACTGGTTTATAATGCTAAATTAGGATTAAAAGAAGAGGGGGTTCAAATTATGTTGCAAAGATAGGAATTGACTAGACTGTTACCATACAAATTGTATACTTTTGACTAGGGCTGCAGGCAAGTTTAGCTTCTTTCAGAATAATGGCCTGCCACTAACACTTGTGCCCCAGAGAAGGTGCTGGCTCGAAGGTTAGGCTTCAATTTAAAGTGATGCTGTTGTTAGTGAAACTTCAGTTTAAAAAATATCTTCCCCATGCAGTTCTTCTTTGCTCACAGAAGTAGTTTCTATATTCATACTTAATTTACAGTAGCTCAGAGGAATGAAGAAAGTACTGGACTTTGAGTTGTTGTTTGGCACAGCTCTCAGATATAAACAAGGAGGACGGTGTGTACTGGGCAAAGCAGTGAGGTGTTTGTTTTTTTTTGTTGAAACCGTAAGTGTTCATGGCTTTAACATTTGAAGGTAAAACTGGTGAAGTGCATCAGATAACTTAGAGTAGTTCTAATCACCACTTACACTTTTCCAGTTCCTTTTCTGCTGTGATTCTTTGTAGCTTTACCTCTTGATAAAGATTTTGGGTGATTTTTTTCATTGCTGAAAACCTTGCATTTCTGCTGGTGATAGTGAAGAGCTGTGCTTTGTAGCTTAGGAGAAGGCTTGGTCATAATTCAAGACATGATCCTGGAGAGGCTTCAGTCAAAAGGTGCTGAAAGAAGACTGTATTTTGCAATTTTGCAAAGTTGGATTTTTTTTTTTTTACTTGTTTAAAACCTTGGGGATCCCCAGGAAAGAAGGTTGATTCTGGCTTTTTCTGCTGGGTGAACAGGAATTTAAACACATACATACCACCCATCCCCTGTTTTGACCTAGTTATGAAACCCTTGCCTCTGAAAGTATTAATTTGTGGACTCTAAGCTAGTTTAGTATTGGAGTTACAGTAGTGTATTCTTTTCTGTAGAGCCACCTTGAGTTTAGACACTGAAGGATGGTGATAAATCTGATAAACTTAATAGAGTATCTGTTACAGTGTACTATAAACAGTCTTCATTACCCTGGAATTAATCAATAACTGACTGACTTTTTTTTTTTTTTTTCCCCTGCTTAGCCATACTTTTACAAGGTATAATTAAGAAAAAAGCTATAGTTTTCCTTTCTGTTCAACTCTGCTGTTGTTGAACTATGTGTGGTTTGGACTTTAGCCCTCCAGAATGTTGGCATAAGTTCTTGTCTGGAAAGAAATGGTAATTCTTTTGGGATTGAAAAATGGGGAAGGAAAGACTGCTGTAGCAGAGATGATTTAAAGCAGAATGAGTCAATAAGCATATACATATATATATAGGCATGCGCTAAAGTTTGCTTGTTTTTTTTAATGTAGAATGTTCTTTTTTGTTAGGTTTGCTTATTTTGTTTATTGTAGCCAAACCTATTTGTAAAACTTTTTAGATTAAATTTAATGTCCTAGCTAATATTGCAGTAATTGAAATCACTGAAATTTAAATATTCTATTTTAATTCAGCTAGAATGATATGAAAGTGACCTCAAACTATTCTTTTAATATGATCTGCTCTTTTGCCTTCTGAGTTCATAGCAGAAGACTAACCCTGTCCCTCTCAGGCTGGTCTATTAGCACCAGACAGGAAAATGCTGTGAAGGTGCATATAGGGCTGTGCAGCAACACAAGATGTTATGTGGTACTGCTCTAGGTGGCTGGGCTGGTACTTCTGTTTGTTTTTTTGTTTTTTTCTTTTTTCAAAAACAAGTAATCTTAGGGGAATGTATGTGTAGACAAACTGAAAGAAATGTCCACTTCTTTCAGTTGTGAGAGTTGTCATCTTTTTCCTGGACACATTAAGAATACTTCTCTAACAGCAGAACTGTACTGGTAAGATTGCCTTGGTGATACCAGGCGTCAGAATAAATTAATAAACCTTTCGGGCTGGCTTCCCCTCATTCCCTGACAGAGACATGGACAGCAGTTTTTCTAGCTACTCATCTCTGAAGAATGAAGTTCTTCTGGAAATCTCTATTCAAATGCAGGATCAAGCTTAGAGTTACTCTTAGTCTAACAATGTTAACTCCTGTGTAGTTTATTTTTACTCTTTCATTCAGCTTTATTTCACCATGTGAGCGATGCAGGTGCTGTGGCTGGAGCTGGAGTTGACCAACTGCTCCCTGCTCCTGGAAAGGATGAGTCCAGGGGTTTTCCATGGTCCATGTGTGTAGCTCGGCTTGGATTTTCAGAAGTATCTTAGCTGGGTTTACTTTCTTCAATGGTGTGTTGTGACTTGCTTTGAAGAAAGCAGATGTGAAACCACTGTGAAGCATGAGATGAGTGGACTTGTATGTCATGCTGGAAATCCAAAAGTGGGAAGACTCAGAACTCAATTTCACTATGGGTTATAATGATAACAGTACCAGTTCAGAGCTGTTCTAATGATTTCTCTGACAAGTTGGAGGTGCAGATGTTGCCATGGGTTTACAATTAGCAGCCCCCTTTGTACCTTTGATTTCAGGTGGCTGAAGAAGCAATGTAGTCTTGAAGTTCTTGAACAAAGAATGTATCTGGAAGTGGCCAGTGGTCACTCTGGCAGATACTTAAGACCAAAGCTGCTATTGTTTTTCTCTTATTTAAACAACAGTCAAGCTCATGCTGTGGCTTTTTTCTTTTCAATTGTAATATAATGTTAACTTTTACATATCCCCTGGGGCCCACACCCAGGTGTGTGGTGGGCCAGTACACAGATGCATCATTTGGGGCCCTGCATTCCAGGGATATCAAATGCTCTGTGCATCACATCAGCTGCACATCTGCAATTGCTAAATCTTCTGCAGTCCTTCTGGATTCAGGTGCCATGCAGTTACTAGGTTAAAGGCATCAAGAGCTGCTGCTTCTAGGTCCTTTCTGGTGAATTCTGCCTGCTGGTGAAACAAACTTGGTTCAGGCATGTGTGGAAGAGAGCTCATTTCATGCTTGGAATTGTAATTATGTTCTTTCAAGATGCCAGCAGTAAAAGATGTCTTCCAGTGTGTATTATCTAAATAAGCTGTAATGTTTCAATGCTTTATTTCATTTTAAGAATGCTGCAAAATAAATTGTGCTTACTCTTCTAGTTTTTGTTCTGGAGCAGTTAATTCCCCATAGTGCTCTCCTGTGATTCAGGCATGCTCATTGTCTCTGGGAAGCTACTCTGTCATGCTGCTTTACACTGGCTACGTGAAGGAGAGCATTGTGTAAGTGCAAGGGCACTGCCTTGATTTGCCCAGATGGCACTGGAGTCTCTGCTTGGGCACTCAGACTGTGGTCGTTATCTGGTGTCAACAACCTATTCCATCATCTTTTATACTTGTAATAGTAGGTGCTTAGTTATAGTGAATTTTAATCTGTTTAATATCGTAGAATCATAGAATAGTTTGGGTTGGAAGGGACCTTCAAAGGTCATCTAGTCCAACCCTCCTGCAATGAGCAGGTACATCTTCAACTATACGCAAGCAAGAGACACAACACAAACATTATTTTTCTCTTTAAAATGGCCTTTTCTGCACCTGAGTTTTCCAGGATAACAAGTCCCTTCCAGTGTGCCAGTTACTTCTGGAGGCTGCAGTGTGAGATTTTTGGGTGTGCAGGTTTCCATGTTGCACTCTTGGAATTATCAGCTGGATTTGGGGAGGAAAGAGCCCAACAAGAGTGCAGTTGGGTTTAACTTGTGTTCCTGGGTGTATCTGCAGCTTGGGTCTGAGTATCCTTGTAGTTAACACCTATTACCTCCCTTTTCCTCTCAGCTTTGTTTCTCATGTAGTACCAGCTGTGCAGGTCAGATCCTTCCCTTCCTTTGGAGGATAAATACTGTTACTTGAGAGCTGGCCTCAAAGATAGACCACTGAAGACAGCTCCACTTCTTTCCCTGATAGCTGGGAGTCCTGGTGACTTGAAGCAGGAAATGGCATTTAACATGCATGGTAGTTCTCCAGCAGGGAGTTTGAAGGCTGTTGTGGGGCACTGTCTTGGCTCATAGATGTGCCATCTTGCCTTAGGTAGGAAATGTACTTCTCCACACATCCCTGCAAACAGTTCTTCCCTGAATGTACCTGATCTTTTAGAGGGGTCCCTGCATGTGTTGTGAGCCAGGTGAGGTTCTTGGAGCTGAGTTTGTGCTCCGGTCCTGGGCTTTTGACTTCCTTAAAGAGAGAAGTGTGTGTGTGTGTGGGTATTATGCAGCTGTGCAGTTTTTTCCCTGTTTTTTGGGTGTCTGGAGTCAGCTCTCTGATTTGCTTTCCCTTATCTCTGGAGTCTCTCTGCTCATCTTGTGGTCTCAAGATGAGAGTGCCTGATAGCCATTTTGGTGTCTCTGTGATTGACTGGAAGTCACAGTGGATAAGCCTTTTAAGACTGCAAGCCACTTAAGCCATGAGACGGCTGCTGATCACTGGTTATTAGGGGAGAGGTTCTACCAAACAATGAGAAAAAATTGAGTGGTGGAACATAAAATCACAGAACAGTTAGGGTTGGAAAGGACCTTAAGATCACCTAGTTCCAACCCCCCTGGCATGGGCAGTGATACCTCACACTAAATCATGTCATGTTGCAGAATGACTCTAAGAGCAGGACCATAGAGCCCTGGAGGACTGTGCGAGCAAGGCAGGGGCTGGCCCCCACAGGTAACCGGACATGGGAGGAGAATGTGGAGGAAGCTGTGTGGGGCTAACCAATACTGTTGTGCCAAGGAGGAGTGGCTGAATACCACTCCTATATATGTGTGAACTGCGTCACAAATAAAGTAGAAGTTTGCTTATCACCCATATTGGGTTGGCCTGTCTGCTTCTCCTCGCCGCTTACAAATGGCGCCCGAACAGGGACATGGATGTGAAGAGTTTGATGGAATGTGTTGTATGAGTCTCTCTGATTATGCTAATTCGATGCACGCACAGCTGAGAACCCTGGCTCAGCTTACCCAGCAATAGTAAATGAGCAATATCCTAAGAATAACTAGATGGTTGTCTTCACGGGGCATTACAGGTTGAGTCAAACACTGCTGTTTAAAGTATTGCACTTATGTATCATTGTTAGGTTAATCATCATAGCTATTAGACTTGCTTATAGTTGTGTGATAAAACAGGTGAGCAGAATAACCCACAATGCCTTGCTCGCACAAAGAAAAAGGGGGGAATTGTTGCAGAATGACTCTAAGAGCAGGACCATAGAGCCCTGGAGGACTGTGCGAGCAAGGCAGGGGCTGGCCCCCACAGGTAACCAGAAACCGGACATGGGAGGAGAATGTGGAGGAAGCTGTGTGGGGTTAACCAATACTGTTGTGCCAAGGAGGCGTGGCTGAATACCACTCCTATATATGTGTAAACTGCATCACAAATAAAGTAGAAGTTTGCTTATCACCCATATTGGGTTGGCCTGTCTGCTTCTCCTCACCGCTTACAATGTCACCCAAGCCTCTGTCCAACCTGGACTTGAACACTGTTAGAGGTGGAGCATTCACAACTTCCCTGGGCATTCTAGGGCCTCACCAGCCTCACACCCAATCTAAACTTCCCCTGTTTAAGTTTTAACCCATTGCCCCTTCTTCTGTCAATACAGTCCCTAATGAATAGTCCATCCCCAGTATCCCTATAGCCCCACTTTCAGATATTGGAAGGCTGCTATGAGGTTTTCCACGCAGCCTTCTGTTCTCCAGGCTGAACAGCCCCAACTTCCTCAGCCTATCTTCATAGGGGAGGTGCTCCAGTCCCCTGATCATCCTCGTGGCCCTCCTCTGGACTTGCCCCAAGAGCTCCATTTCCTTTTTATGTTGAGGATACCAGAACTGGCCACAATACTCCAAGTGAGGTCTCATGAGAGCAGAGTATAGAGGGGCAGGATCACCTCCTTTGACTTGCTGGTCATGCTTCTTTTGATGCAGCCCAGGATACGGTTGGCTTTCTGAGCTGTGAGAGCACACTGCCAGCTCATGTTAAGTTTCTCATTGACCAACACCCCCGAGTCGTTCTCCACAGGGCTGCTCTGAATCTCTTCTCTGCCCAACCTGTAGCTGTGCTTGGGATTGCTCTAACCCAGGTGTAGGACCTTGCCCTTGTCATGCTTGAACTTCATAAGGTTGGCATGTGCCCACCTCACAAATGTTTTAAGGTCTCTCTGGATGGCATTCCTTCCCTCCAGCGTATCACCCGAACCACACAGATTGGTGTCATCAGTGAACTTGCTGAGGGCTCACTCAATCCTACTGTCCATGTCACCAACAACAGTGTTGAACAAGACCTGTCCCAGCACTGATCCCTGAGTGTTACCACTCATTACTGATCTCCAGCCAGACATTGAGCCATTGACCACAATTCTTTGTGTGCAGCCATCCAACCAGTTCTTTATCCACCAAGTGGTCCATCTATGAAACTGATATCTCTTTAATTTAGAGGCAGTGTCATGCGGGCCAGTGTCAAATGCTTTGAGCAAGTCCAGATAGGTGACATCAACTGCTCTACCCCTGTCCATCAATTCTGTAGCCCCATCATGGAAGGCCACCAAATTTGTCTGGCAGGATTTCCCCTTAGTGAAGCCATGCTGGCTGTCACTAAGCACCATATTGTTTTTCCTGTGCCTTAGTATGCCTTCCAGGAGAATCTGCTCCAAGATTTTTCCCAGCCCATAGGTGAGACTGACTGGTCTGTAGTTCCCTGGTCATCCATTTTCCCCTTCTTGAAAATGGGGGTTATATTTCCCTTTTTCTAGTTGTCGGGAGCTTCACCTGACTGCCATGATTTTTCAAATATGATGGACGTATAAAACATATCACTTCTTACTTTATCCCAGCACTGTTGGGGCAAGTCTATGAGAATGAAAACACTGGAAGAATTATATTTGACAGATAATTTAAAGAATGTCTCCAGTTAGTGTCCTTGCTGGAGTCTGTGGACAGATCCTGAGTTAAAGCTCTCTTACGCGTAGTGCCAAAACCAGATATGAAAGACTGTGTAAGAAATTAAGATGTGGTATGTGGCCAAGGGCATGAATTATCTGACAGTGGCAGAAAAAAAAATGTTATAAGTTTTGGTGTTGAGGCTTTTTTCAGACCTTTTCCTTTCATAGTAAATTTTACAGATCCTACTTAGTATTTTAAATCCCTGCCTGAAGGGGATTTGTTGGAGCTTGTAAATTGAGCAGTACCTGTAGTGCACTAAAGGCATTATCAGTGTGCAGAGAAAATCAGTTAAAGAAACTTCTGGAGCTTTTTCTAAGTTCTAGTATTTAAGGGGTGCTTGCAAGAAACACCAGTAAAATGATCTCTAAGATATCTCAATTTTTGTCTAGCAGTTATATTATGGCACAGGAGGAATTTGTTGCCCTTTGCTGGGGTCTATATTACAAATACCTGGGCAGAAGTCTCACTGCTGTTTGTGCAGTTGTTTCTTTCTCCATGTGCATGTGACGGGGAACTACAGCTAACTCTCCAGAAGAGGAAGAATTATAGCCGTTCTTTCTTCACATGTTTTGTAGTGGTAAGGCCTCTGAAATTATTAATCACTTGTGACAGTTTGGCACTCACTCTAGGTTCCCAGCAGGGTTTCTCAGCTAATCCCTGTTGTGAAGATTTTTGCCTTCCCTTACATTAAATATATA
The DNA here is from genome assembly GCF_033815535.1 of Pezoporus flaviventris. Lineage (NCBI taxonomy): Eukaryota > Metazoa > Chordata > Aves > Psittaciformes > Psittacidae > Pezoporus > Pezoporus flaviventris. Next base: position 259,852 of record NW_026892810.1, read on the forward strand.
TATTTCATAAACTTTCTTTTAAACTTTCCAGGCTTAGCCTACAAAGAGACTCAGCTTTGCTTGATCTGTGCTTGGTTTTGTTCCGTTGTGATGGAACCATGTGCTGGCCATGCAGCTTCAGAGGCTTGTGCTGCCCTGCCTGTGAGTTCTGCCTTGTTCACAGTACTAAACCTCAGCCTTGAACTCAGACGTAGTCTGCTTCTTGTTAGCAGAAGTAATCCCACAACTGTCTGCCTTAGCCCTGCCATGCCTAGGTGAGGATCTGTCTGGGCTTTGGGGAATGTCTGTGGTATCTGAAGAGAAGCCTTGAGAAAGGGAGCTGGCAGTCACATGCTGTAGCAGGAGTGTGTAAACTTAGTCTGAAGATAATTTATGGTTTCTAAAGCTGCTGCTGAGCAAAACTTTCCAAGGGTGGCTTCTGACCTAGTTATCCTCAATGCTAAAACTGAGAACAGTCATCTTAAAGCAGCATTTTTAGTTGTCTTGAGGGGAAGGAGGAAAATAGGCTACCTTCCTCCTTAAACTTTTCATCTGCTGTAGTTCTGTAGCACATGTGCAGCTTACTTCTTTCAGACTTGAACCATGGGGTATCTTTTCTAGACTGGTTTAAACTGGGCTCTCCCCTTAAGACTGTTTTTAACTTGGTTTAGTGTATCATGGGTTTTTACTGGGTTCATTTTAACAGCAGATGTGATGTCAGGTTTATAATCAAGCCCTTCTCTGCTGTCTCCACAAGATCGTGGAGTCCATCTTGCTCGCTCCCTGTGCTGCCACAGTAGCACGCTGTCAGGGACCAACCAGATAAAGATAAAACCCAGTGTTGGAAATATTTCATTCATGATCCCCAGAGTGAAATTAAGATGCGAGTGAGGTCAAGTACTGTAATCGATCAGTTGGTTTATTACAAAAAGATATATAAAATATTATTATTATAAAAAAAGATAACAATAGGACAGATCAGAAAAAAGGATAGAAATTAAGCAAGAATTCAGAGTGCATAGAGATAGTCAGCACCGTGGATCCAGCAGTGTCCCGAGGGTCCCTAGTTGTCTTCTTTGGTGGTGGGTGTCCCCCAGGATCCGTAGTTGTCATCAGAGGTGGGTGACCACAATGACGATTACCTTTTTTTTTCCCCTCTTTTATTATGTGTTGGGGAGAGTACCTCTGTTTTTACTGCCACATACTACACATTCCTGGTGGATCGCCTGTGTCTGTAGCAATCCTTGAGATAATGGACAGCAGTTCCTCACACCAGTCTTTGAGATAATGGACAGTGGAGTCTTATCTCTGTTCCTCTCATCCATCTCTCAGACAGTGGACGGTGGAGTCTGATTTCAGTTCAGTCTCACACACACTGGCCCTTCACTGGGAGGGAGAACTTTGGGTCACTCTGGGTTGAGCTGTTAGCAGCAACACCTGTGTGGTGACAGGAGCTTTCCCAACGATGCTGGAGAGTAGAGGAAGGTTTCTCCTTGTTCTTGCAAATTAGCAAATGAAACCTTAAGTTGCTAAACTCTATTTCCTTCTGTTGGGTTATGAGGAGTGAGTGGTGTGTTTGGAAACCTTCAAAGTCTTAATTGACATGAGTGTGATAAAAACACCTTCTTTCCACCCCAGGTTCTGCTTGTATCTTTCCAGTACATTTGGCTCACTGTCCTGGGTTCAGCAGTAGCAGTCATGTTTTTTCCTTTGTGTTAACTGGTGCAGTGCTGTGTTTTGACTTCTGGTTTGAGAACAGTGTTGGTGAAGCCGATGTTGTCGGTTGTTGCTAAGTGATGTTTACCCTGACCAAGGACTCTGTGAGGCTCATGCTCTGCCAGGGAGGAGGGGAAGCTGTGAGGAAGCAGAGACGGGGCGCCTGACCCGGGCTAGCCGGGGAGGTATTCCATACCACAGCACGTCATGCCCGGGGTGGGGGGTAACTGGGAGTTACCCGGAAGGACAGGGGCTTCCGGGTGGAACTCGTTTTCTTGGCCGGTGGTATCGTATTCTCTTCCCTTGTTATTTTCCCTTATCATTGTTTTAGCTGATAGTAGCGGTGGTGATTTGTTGCTGGACTGTTCTTGTCTCAACCCGTAGGAGTTGCACTCTCTCGATCCTCCTCCCCGTTCCTCCGGGAGCGGGGAAGGGGAGAGCCCCGGTGCAGGGGGGGGGGAGACGGACACGGACCTTGATTGTTGTCAGCTCGGCACCACTCACTGGGAGTGAGTGAACAAGTTACCTGACTGGGTTTAAACCACGACAGTTCTTTTTTGGCGCCCAACGTGGGGCACGAGGGGTTGAGATAAGAACAGATCTGACTGGATTGATAGTCACTCGTCACAATGCTGATTTATTGGCTCTCAAGGTTTTTCCTCTTGATCTCACAGTTTCAGTATACCATATCTTACGTCCATCCGGTATTGGCTGTATTAGTGTTTTTCAAGTGTGGGGCTTGGGCTAAGGTTTTTATCCCATTGTACTTTATGGTAATGACTTGTAATACAATAGAATCATTGATCATGAAACTGATCTGGTTTATGTTCCCAGTGTGGTCACCACCTTTATACTTTGGGAGGTATATGATGGAGGTGCTTAGCAATTACACATCTTTTTTCTCCTTCTCAGGTGCTCAACCTGTGAAGGAGACATCCTTTTACCCTCCTAGTCGTCCCCCCAGACCATTTACATTTGAGAGTTTTGAATTTTTTGAATGGCCTTTTAATGCTGTTGAGACTTCTTTGCTGATGGTGATGGGAATCACCATGCTAACACGCATACAGAGTGTGTTTTGCCCACTACTGATTTCAAGAGTTAAGCAGATTCAGGTTTGGGTCTTGTCTGGGGTCAAACGACGATGTAGGAGGACCGAGAGATTTTCCCAGAGGCTGGACAGCCATGAGTGGCAGGGTGTGTGGGATAGTATGGGCAAGTATCTAGGTCAGTGGGCCCCTCCAGTATTTTGGAATTTCACTACCGAACAACTGCAAAATCCAGAAGAATTAGTAAAACACTTAAATGAGGTGTGTGGTCATTCTGGCCATACCAGAGATGGACAAATCACGGCAACGTGCTGGGGCTTGGCCTATGCTTACAGGGCCTTGTTCAACACTATCCAGCACCTTCAAAAGGAAAAGAATATCGGCGGATTTGAGGGCAAAGCGACAGTCGCTACTCAAACTTTGGCTGCAATGAACTGCGCAGCTACCCCAGTGGCAAGTACAGCAGCTGCTCAAACTTCAACTGCAACAGACAGCGCGGTTACCCCAGCTCCAAGCACGGTAGCTACACCACCCCCAGCAACAAGTACAGTCGCTACTCAAACCACAGTGATAATCACTGCAGCCAAACCAGAGGACCAATTCGTACCAATATCAGTTGCCCCTGTACGCAAGAGAACAAGCAAAAAGGAGGCAAAAAGGGTGAAGCGAGATGAAGAACCAATGAATTCACCACCCGGCCCAGAATCTGATCAGGAGTCATCATCACATGACGAAGAAGAAGAAGAAGAGGTAACTTCTCGACCTCGGACCTCAACCGAGCTGCGGAATATGCGAAAAGATTTTACCCGTCAACCAGGGGAGCACATCATCACCTGGTTACTCCGATGCTGGGACAATGGGGCCGATGGTCACGAACTAGAAGGTACAGAAGCCAAGCAGCTGGGATCACTTGCTAGAGAAGGGGGAATTGACAAAGCAATTGCAAGAGAGAAAAAGTCCCTCAGCCTTTGGAGGAGGCTCTTGGCAGCTGTGAAAGAAAGGTTTCAGTACAAGGACGATGTTACGAGTCGTTCGGCCAAGTGGACTACTATAGACAAAGGCATCCAGTCTCTGAGGGAATCGGCCATCGTAGAGATGCTCTATCACATCAAGCCGAATAACGGGGATACACCTATAGATCCAGATGAAGTTGAATGTACACGACCCATGTGGCGAAAACTTACACGGAATGCACCGTCATCATATGCCCATTCATTGGCAACAGTAACCTGGAATGACATAGTACCACTAACAGTGGATGAAATGGTTCATAAACTCCGAGAGTTCGAAGACAATCTCACTCCTTCCATCATCTCAGCTGTGAAAAAACTGTCCCAGGACCTCGACAAATTGAGGGACGATGTATCTGATTTATCCAGCTCCTCACGTGTACCAACACACGTCTCAGCTATTAACAAAAGACGTCCTATTATTCAAGAGAGGAGATACAGAAGGTATACGCCACGGGGTACCCTATGGTTTTACCTGCTGGATCACGGAGAAGACATGACAAAGTGGGATGGAAAACCTACTTCAGCTTTGGAGGAACGGGTGAGTGAACTGAAGAGGGGAGCAAGGGCCAAGACTGATCGTCCCATGAGAGCTAAGGCTTCAGTCTCTGGTGAGCAGTTTCCCAGATGGAGTGGAAGAGCTGATTTTACTCCAGCTCCTGTGATAACGAAGAATAATCCCTTTCAACACGACTTAAGTGTCCAATGCTGTGACGACCATTAGAGGGGCCCTGCCTCCAGCCAGGTGGAGGTAGGGGACAATCGGATTTACTGGACTGTGTGGATCAGATGGCCTGGCACATCAGTCCCACAGAAGTATAAGGCTCTAGTAGATACCGGTGCACAGTGTACCCTGATGCCATCAAGCTGTCAAGGGGTGGAACCCATCTATATTTCTGGAGTAACAGGAGGATCCCAAGAGTTGACTGTGCTGGAGGCTGAAATCAGCCTGACTGGGAGGGAGTGGCAAAAGCACCCTATTGTGACTGGTCCAGAGGCTCCATGCATCCTCGGCATAGACTACCTCAAGAGAGGGGACTTCAAAGACCCAAAAGTGTACCGGTGGGCTTTTGGTATTGCTGCTTTGGAGACTGAGGAAATTGAGCAGCTGTCCACCTTGCCTGGTCTCTCAGAAGATCCCTCTGCTGTGGGGTTGCTGAAAGTTGAAGAACAACAAGTGCCAATTGCGACCACAACAGTGCAGCGGCGGCAATATCGCACCAACCGAGACTCCCCGATTCCCATCCATCAGCTGATCCGTAGACTGGAGAGTCAGGGGGTGATCAGCAGGACCCGCTCACCCTTCAATAGCCCCATATGGCCAGTGCGAAAGTCTAATGGAGAATGGAGACTAACAGTAGACTATCGTGGCCTGAATGAAGTCACACCACCATTGAGTGCTGCCGTACCGGACATGCTAGAACTTCAGTATGAACTAGAGTCAAAGGCAGCCAAGTGGTATGCCACGATTGATATTGCCAATGCATTTTTCTCCATTCCTTTGGCAGCAGAGTGCAGGCCACAGTTTGCTTTTACTTGGAGGGGTGTCCAGTTCACTTGGAACCGACTGCCCCAGGGGTGGAAACACAGCCCTACCATTTGCCATGGACTGATCCAGACTGCACTGGAACAGGGGCAAGCTCCAGAACACCTGCAATACATTGATGACATTATTGTGTGGGGCGATACAGCGGAAGAAGTCTTTGAGAAAGGGAGGAAGATATTCCAAATCCTGCTGAAAGCCGGTTTTGCCATAAAACGGAGTAAGGTCAAGGGACCTGCACAGGAGATTCAATTTTTGGGAATAAAATGGCAAGATGGACGTAGACAGATCCCCACAGATGTGATCAACAAGATAACAGCAATGTCTCCACCAACTAATAAGAAAGAAACGCAAGCTTTCTTGGGTGCAGTGGGGTTCTGGAGAATGCACATCCCAAATTACAGTTCGATTGTAAGCCTTCTCTATCATGTGACCTGGAAGAAGAATGATTTTAAATGGGGCCCTGAGCAGCAACAAGCCTTTGAGCAAATTAAACGTGAGATAGTTCATGCAGTAGCCCTTGGACCAGTCCGGACCGGACCAGATGTAAAAAATGTGCTGTACACTGCAGCTGGGGAGAACGGTCCTACCTGGAGCCTCTGGCAGAAAGCTCCAGGGGAGACTCGAGGTCGACCCCTCGGCTTTTGGAGTCGGGGATATAAAGGATCTGAGGCCAGCTATACCCCAACTGAGAAAGAGATACTGGCAGCGTATGAAGGGGTTCGAGCTGCTTCGGAAGTGATTGGCACTGAAGCACAGCTCCTCCTGGCACCCCGGCTGCCTGTGCTGGGCTGGATGTTCAAAGGCAGGGTCTCCTCTACACATCATGCAACTGATGCTACATGGAGTAAATGGGCTGCACTAATTACACAACGAACTCGAATAGGAAATCCCAGTTGTCCAGGCATTCTAGAAGTCATCATGGACTGGCCAGAGGGCAAAGATTTCGGAATGTCACCAGAGGAGGAGGTGGTGAGTGCTGAAGAGGCCCCACCATATAATAAACTGTCAGAAAGTGAAAAGCAGTATGCCTTGTTTACTGATGGCTCTTGCCGTATTGTGGGAAAGCATCGGAGATGGAAGGCAGCTGTATGGAGTCCTGGACGACAAGTTGCAGAAACTGCTGAAGGAGAGGGTGAATCGAGTCAATTTGCCGAGGTGAAAGCCATCCAGCTGGCCCTGGACATTGCTGAACGAGAAAAGTGGCCAGTACTTTATCTCTATACTGACTCATGGATGGTGGCAAATGCCCTGTGGGGGTGGTTGAAGCAATGGAAGCAGAGCAACTGGCAACACAGAGGTAAACCCATCTGGGCTGCTGCACTGTGGAAAGATATTGCTGCCCGGGTGCAGAACCTGGTGGTGAAGGTACGTCATGTAGATGCCCATGTACCCAAGAGTCGGGCCACTGAGGAACACCAGAACAACCAACAAGTGGATAAAGCGGCTAAGATTGAAGTGGCTCAGATGGACTTAGATTGGCAACATAAAGGTGAATTATTTTTGGCCCGGTGGGCCCATGACACTTCAGGCCATCAGGGCAGAGATGCAGCATATAGATGGGCCCGTGATCGAGGGGTGGACTTAACAATGGACACTATTGCCCAGGTTATTCATGAGTGTGAAACATGTGCTGCAATTAAACAAGCGAAACAGTTAAATCCTCTTTGGTATGGAGGACGATGGCTCAAGTAGAAATATGGGGAGGCCTGGCAGATTGACTCTATCACACTGCCACCAACCCGCCAAGGCAAGCGCCATGTGCTTACCATGGTGGAAGCAACCACCGGGTGGCTGGAAACATACGCTGTGCCCCATGCCACTGCCCGGAACACTATCCTGGGCCTTGAGAAACAGATTTTGTGGCGACACGGCACCCCAGAGAGAATTGAGTCAGACAATGGGACTCATTTCCGGAATAACCTTATAGACATTTGGGCCAAATAGCATGGCATTGAGTGGGTATATCACATCCCCTACCATGCACCAGCCTCTGGGAAAATCGAACGGTACAATGGGCTGTTAAAAACTACACTGAGAGCGATGGGTGGGGGAACTTTCAAGCATTGGGATACACATTTACCAAAGGCCACCTGGTTGGTCAACACCAGAGGATCTGCCAACAGGGCTGGCCCAGCCCAGTCAGAACTTTTACATATTGTAGAGGGGGACAAAGTTCCCGTGGTGCATATGTAGAATTTGCTGGGGAAGACAGTCTGGGTTATTCCTGCTTCAGGTAAAGGCAAACCCACTCGTGGGATTGCTTTTGCTCAGGGACCTGGATATACTTGGTGGGTAATGCGGGAAGATGGGGAAGTCCGATGTATACCTCAAGGGGATTTGATTTTAGCGGAAAACAGCCAGTGAACTCAATTGTATGCTGTTGCCTGCTGTGTAATGCTTTTATAGCCCATCAACTAGATGTCTCCAGGTCACCAGCGACTGGCCCTGACTTCCCTCCAGCCATCATCCCAACAGAGAATGAACTTGGAACATCATGGACCGAATGGACTCGGCAGCATTATAGGGATTGGTCCATGCACTAAGAAAATGATTTTTTCCTCTTGGTCTGTATGTATATGAATGTATATATGTGGGAGAGCGATGGTGTATTGAAAATGTGGGATCTGAGCACGACGTGAATGGTATGGAATAAGGGGTGGATAATGTCCTGGGTTCAGCAGTAGCAGTCATGTTTTTTCCTTTGTGTTAGCTGGTGCAGTGCTGTGTTTTGACTTCTGGTTTGAGAACAGTGTTGGTGAAGCCGATGTTGTCGGTTGTTGCTAAGTGATGTTTACCCTGACCAAGGACTCTGTGAGGCTCATGCTCTGCCAGGGAGGAGGGGAAGCTGTGAGGAAGCAGAGACGGGGCGCCTGACCCGGGCTAGCCGGGGAGGTATTCCATACCACAGCACGTCATGCCCGGGGTGGGGGGTAACTGGGAGTTACCCGGAAGGACAGGGGCTTCCGGGTGGAACTCGTTTTCTTGGCCGGTGGTATCGTATTCTCTTCCCTTGTTATTTTCCCTTATCATTGTTTTAGCTGATAGTAGCGGTGGTGATTTGTTGCTGGACTGTTCTTGTCTCAACCCGTAGGAGTTGCACTCTCTCGATCCTCCTGCCCGTTCCTCTGGGAGCGGGGAAGGGGAGAGCCCCGGTGCAGGGGGGGGACACGGACACGGACCTTGATTGTTGTCAGCTCGGCACCACTCACTGGGAGTGAGTGAACAAGTTACCTGACTGGGTTTAAACCACGACAGTCACTCACTGGCAAATCATTTTTATAACACTTGAGAAACTGTATAGCTTCAGAAAATCAGGATGTGTGCCCTGCATTATATTTTGGATTTGCTTTCCAAGTATTCTTTGGGGTTGCTAAAAGAGAAAACCCAGCCCCTTCCTGGGCAGTGTGTTTGGCGCTGGCAGGATGGGTGATGGCACTTGGGTGCCTGTTCATTGAATGACTGATTGGTTGGGTCAAGGACGGTGGGGTTTTGAATGCAGATACCAAGACAGTCCCCAGCTCTCCCCTCTTCCTGCTTAATGGATTTTCTTTTTCCAAAGTCCAAGTCTCTATCAGCTCCTAACCAGGAGTGCTTGCTGAGGTCATGTTCAGATACTGTCCTCCTTCTCCAAAGCTGGGCATGAGTTTCTCATCTGTTCTTTGGGCTGATAATGGCATTTCCTCTTTCCCACATAAAGCTTTGGATTTTTTTCAAAGTACTGTATTGATGCTAACTCTTTTCCAGGATTTTCTATAGTTTTAGATGGTTGGTTTCTGTTCTTCATGGTTTTGCCAACTTAATTTTGTATCTGATTTGGCATTTAAAAAATTATATATATATATATTTATTTTTACATTGATGTTTCCCATGAGCAGGGCTGCAGTAGCAGCAGAACCTCAGGTTGTGGTGAAAGTCCCATTTGTATTTCATTTTGGGGATTATGAACAAGCTCTGGTAGTGTTCAGAAACCTGGGAGGTGGCACATGTGAGGGTTGGTTGGACATGGAAGGGGATAGCGGAAGAGGGAGATAGAGGAGGAAGATGGAGAATTTTACTCTAACGATCAGTTTGAGTTGGAATTTATCTGAAAGGACCAGCTAGCCAGAGCTGGAAACATGAGGCCATTTCTCTGATTATAAAAATATGTGTTTGCAAGCAATTTTCAGAGTTAAGAGTCCAAGTTTGAGTATTTTCTAAGGCTGTGAGGTTTTTCCTCTAAACCAGTATATGCGATTGGCGCAAAAGGAGCCAGCATCCAGAGGTATCAGTTTCTTGCAGCGCGTTTCCTTCCCAGCAGTAACTGGACATATATCTACTTATTTAATTAATGTAGTTATTGCAGTACTTTACATGAATCTAAAGGTAAGAAAACCTTTTCAAAAGGACTTATATTTCCAGGTATGGTGGTGGGTGCTCTTGTCCCTCTGTGCCTGCATACCTTGCCAGGGATGGCAGGAGAACCCCATTGCCTTTCCAGAAGCAGCCTCCAGTTTCTCCAGATTTTCTTCCTAGTCTGTGTTTTATTGTTTTTAAATAGTATTTCACTACTTTTGAGCATAACCACACAGTCTGAGCACTGGTGAAGGTAACCCTTTCAGTGCATGCAGCAGCAAGGTTTGTGTCTCAGGGACTCTCCTCATCTTTTTCTTTGTCCATTTTTGTTCCTTGAATTTTTCTAACTTTTCTCCCTTTTTTCTCCCATTCCCTCTTTTATAGGGCAGGGAGCGACGAGTTAGTTGAGATCATGCTGTGTGTTGTGATTTCTTGCTATTTTTTTAAATATCTGAAGTGTTTGTATGCAGTCAAGAAGTTGGGGTGTTAAACAGGACACAGCCTTGGGTGCCGTTGTCCACTGATACCTGCCCTGTCCATTGTCACTTTGGAGTGTTATTGCTGGGGAAAGGAGTTCTCCTGTGCCATGGGGCTGCAGTACCGGGACTAGAAACTTAAGCTAGGGTCATGTAAAGGTGCAAAAAGAAATGGGTCAGTGGGAACTGATCTCAGCCAGGAGATTTGCATGAAGGAAGTTGACTTCCATGGCTGTTAGAAAAGCTCCTGTTAGAATAATGCTGATTTCTTTGAGATATTAATTGAAAAAATGACTTGAAATATGGATGTATTCCATTCTCCTAAAGAGCTTTAAAACATCACACTGAAATAATGCATAAATTGAAGTTGAAACATTACTTTTATTTCCCCGCAAATGTGGACAGGCTCCAGGACCATGAAAAGAGTTTGGAAAGGCTGTAAAACACATGTTAAACAATTTTCTACTTGAGACACCTCTAGAAATGTTTATTTTCAAATAAATATTTAACTTGAAAAATAATATATATTTTCAAAATACTTTTGGTAATGAGAAACAGAATGTTTCTTCCTTAGCAGATGCATATTAAGAAAGTGATACAACAGTCTAGTAAAATAAATTCTAATTATAAACCAGTGATTGTATTTACAGATGTTCCTTTCAAGAGCAAATGTTTAACTTCACTGGCATAATCAACTCCTCTGTTTTGGTTGCTTTTATTTTTTACTATGGTATGTATCCTAAACCAGAATTAGAAAAATAAATGAATGTGAGAGTTAAAATCTGTGGAAAACTGGGCAAAATATAGGCTGTGTTGCTTTGGGGTCTCTAGCTTCTAATCTGATCAGAGATCCTTAATATTTCATGCTGAAATTAGTTTATTAATTGAGCACCATTGTGGTTTTGTACAAAAAGTAAAACTGGCATTACTGATATATATTAAGTACACTACTTAAAAATTATTTAAAATTAGTTTTTAAATTATTTAAGCTTAGCATGGTTTGAAAATGAGTATAGGCTTTAGACATCAGCATAGGATGTATTAATGCACCTCAAATGTCAAAGCACTGGGTGCACCCGGATATTTTTTTTTTGAGTCCAGATGCATCTTTTTAAATTACAGCAGGTTTTGAAGAGAGTTCCTCCTAACTGGAGATTGATTCATAATTGCCAGTGATATGTCATGTGTTGTATTATTTTCAGCTTTTAGAGGAGTAAATTTTGATATTTAAACTTTCCCAAATGTCAACTGTTTATGCACAAAATAATTTTGCCTTAAGCACTCCTGGTTTCAGTCTAGGCAACATGTTGCTGTTCCACTTGGTACCCTGATGCATTCAAAACCAGAAGACCTCGTGGGAGTTGCAAAGCAAGAGTTCTTCCTTCTGCCTATCTCAGAACGGTCCTGTAGGCGAGGATGTAGCAAACAGGTATGAAAACAAGCTTTCAAAGATGGATGTATGTGTGCAAGAATCTTCCTCTTGTGCAAGGCACCAGCACGGACCCCAGTGCATTGCGGGCAGGCAAGGAGGTATCTTGGAGCACTTGTAGCCATCCTACATAGCACTGTGTTCAGTGCTGACAGTTTAGGATGACTAACTTTAGCATTAACATTTTCAACAATGTCCTGTTTCCATCTGAAAATAGGGAGCAAACACTTTTGTAAATGCTTCCCCCCAGCTTTACAATGCGTGGTGTGGTCTGAATAAATGTCCAACTGTGTCAGTACTGAAATGTGGATGGCATGTATCCCTGTTCTTGGAATGGGCCCAATCCAGTGTGAAATCATTTGGGTACCAGTTGTGTTTTTGGGTGATGCAGTAAATGTTCTTCTGGGAAACACAATGTTCAGTTGGTTCAGCAAGCAAACTTAAAATATTTCTGCCATCATCATCAAGCTTCTCTGAAGAAGAGGCTGCATTGTTAGACCAGCATTTGTTTTCAAAGTTGCTCCGTGGGTCATGTGGTAAGGAGGGAGTAGAATATTAATTTCATCTTTTTTTGAGCTGTAGTTGCAAACCTGACCAGGCTTCCCTCTGAGACTTTATTGAATGGAAACATCATTGGTGTGTTCCCTGGCAGTGTTCAAGGCCAGGTTGGACAGAGTCTTGGGCGATAAGGTCTAGTGTGAGGCGTCCATGCCCATGGCAGGGGGTTTGGAGCTAGATGATCTTAAGATCCTTTCCAACCCTAACTATTCTATGATTCTGTGTATTGGACTTAGCTGAACCCTTCTTTGGTTTGTTTGTTTGCTGTTTGAAGAGAGCAAAGCCAGAACTTATTGGTCTCCTGAATGTGTCCATAGCCATGGATGCAGGTGTTGCTGCTTTTGTTCATCACCCAGAACAACTTGAAAGCCTCTGTGAAAGTACTGGTGTTTGGCAAGTGAGACTTCAAGATGCTCCAGAAATAATGGATGAGTAAAAGGGCTGTTGACTGTAGAGCCCATTGTGTTTGCACAGCAGGTATGGGAGCACTGGTCTCATCTTTACAGCAGGGTAGTCCCCATTCCCGATGCTGTCTGTGAGACTCTGCTCCCTGCTGTCTTCCCCTCCTCTCCCTATTTCTACTTCCTAGCTGCTAAAGAATGAGAAAACTGATGTCCTTTGTTTTTTTTTTAAAGTTTTCTGTCTTGGGTTCAGCTGTAACAGTTATTTCTCTCCATAGTAGCTGGTGCAGTGCTGTTTTTGAATTTGGTCTGTTATCAGTGTTGTTCTCAGACTCATGTTTTTAGTTTTTTGCAAAGTAATACTCTGATCAAGGACTCTTCAGTCTCATGCTTTGCTGGTAAGGAGGTGTATGGGAGGAAGCAGAGACAGGAAACCTGACCCAAAGTAGCCAAAGTGGTATTCCATACCACAGCACATCATGCCCAGTATGGAAACTGGGGGGAGTTACCCGGAAGGTGCAGATTGCTACTCAGGTCTGTCTGGGTAGCAAGTGGTGAGCAGCTGTGTTCTCTCCCCTTGTTATCCCCCTTATCATTATTATTATTATTATTGGTGGTAGTGGTTTTGTATTATCCCTTAGTTATTGGACTGTTCTTATCTCAACCTGTGGGATTTACATCCGGGAGTGGGAGGGTGGGGGAAGGGAAGTGAAGGGACTTGAGCAAGTGGCTGTGTGGTTCTGAGTTACTGGCTGAGCTTAAACCACGACAGTCCTCTTTGGCGCCCAACATGGGACTCGAAGGGTTGAGATAATGACAGATCTGACCAGAGTGTTTCTAATGATATTTGTGATAAGCATTAATTGTTTCGGATTAATAGTCACTCGTCACAGTGTTGATTTATTTGCTCTCAGGGTTGTTCCACTTTGTCTCAGAGTTTTAGCATGTCATAAAATAGAATATGTAATGTTGTACCTTACTTAAAGCCAATATTTGCTGTTTTAGTGTTTATTGACTGGGGGCCTGGGCTAAGGTTACTGTTTTGTTGTACTTCATGGTAATGACTTGAAATACAATAGACTCATTGATCATGAAACTGGTCTGGCTTGCGTTCCCAGTGTGGTCATCACCTCTATACTTTGGGAGATATATAATGGGAATTTTTAGCAATTACACATCTGTCTTTTTTTAACTTTTTTTTTCTTCTTCCCCTCCGGGGGGGGGGTGTGTGTGTCAACCTATGAAGGAGATATTCCCTCACACCCTCTGCTCCACCACCAGGCTATTTACAGCAGCATTTAAGAAATCTGAAGGTTTTGAATGGCCTTTGGATACACTTGATACCTACCTGCTGCTTGTGCTGGGAATTGGCATATTGCCACACATGCAGCATGTGTTTTACCCACAGCCATCTCTCCTGGGAAGAGAAGACAATACCACCCGCCGAGAAACGAGTTCGATCAGAAGCCCGTGTCCTTCTAGGTAACTCCCAGGTACCCCTCCCCAATGCCCCCCCCCCCCCCCCCCCCCCCCCAGGTACGACGTGCTGTGGTATGGAATACCTCTTTGGCTAGTCTGGGTCAGGCATCCTGTCTCTGCTTCCTCCCGGCTTCCCCTCCTCCCTGGCAGAGCATGAGCCTCACAAAGTCCTTGGTCAGGGTAAACATCACTTAGCAACAGCTAAAAACATCGGAATTATCAGCACTGTTCCCAGGCTGAAAGTCAAAACACAGTGCTGCACCAGCTACCAAGAAGGAGAAAAATGACTGCTCCTGCTAAACCCAGGACATTATCCACCCCTTATTCCATACCATTCACGTCATGCTCAGATCCCATATTTTCAATATACCATCGCTCTCCCACATATACACATCCATATACACATACAGACCAAGAGAAAGAGATCATTTTCTTAGTGCATGGACCAATCCCTATAATGCTGCCGAGTCCATTCGGTCCATGATGTCAGGTTCCATCTCTTCTAACAATCTTTCAGGGCAGGAAAGGCTGTGTGCTGTATTAGATCGTTGCCTGCTGATGCTGGTCGTTCCTTTACTGCAGAACTCATCCGGTTCTATCGAAGTTCATTCTCTGTTGGGATGATGGTTGGAGGGAAGACAGGCCCAGGCGCTGGTGACCTGGAGACATCTAGTTGATGGGCTATAAAAGTATTACACAGCAGGCAACGGCATACAATTAAGTTCATTGGCTGTTTTCCCCTAAAATCAAATCCCCTTGAGGTATACATCGGACTTCCCCATCTTCCTGCATTACCCATCAAGTATATCCAGGTCCCTGAGCAAAAGCAATCCCATGAGTGGGTTTGCCTTTGCCTGAAGCAGGAATAACCCAGACTGTCTTCCCCAGTAAATTCTTCATATGCACCACGGGAACTTTGTCCCCCTCTACAATATGTAAAAGTTCTGACTGGGCTGGGCCAGCCCTGTTTGCAGATCCTCTGGTGTTGACCAACCAGGTGGCCTTTGGTAAGTGTGTATCCCAAAGCTTGAAAGTTCCCCCACCCATCGCTCTCAGTGTAGTTTTTAACAGCCCATTGTACCGTTCGATTTTCCCAGAGGCTGGTGCATGGTAGGGGATGTGATATACCCACTCAATGCCATGCTCTTTGGCCCAAGTGTATATAAGGTTATTCCAGAAATGAGTCCCATTGTCTGACTCAATTCCCTCTGGGGTGCCGTGTCGCCACAAAATCTGTTTCTCAAGGCCCAGGATAGTGTTCCGGGCAGTGGCATGGGGCACAGCGTATGTTTCCAGCCACCCGGTGGTTGCTTCCACCATGGTAAGCACATGGCGCTTGCCTTGGCGGGTTGGTGGGAGTGTGATAGAGTCAATCTGCCAGGCCTCCCCATATTTGTACTTGAGCCATCGTCCTCCATACCAAAGAGGATTTAACTGTTTCGCTTGTTTAATTGCAGCACATGTTTCACACTCATGAATAACCTGGGCAATAGTTTCCATTGTTAAGTCCACCCCTTGATCAGGAGCCCATCTATATGTTGCATCTCTGCCCTGATGGCCTGAAGTGTCATGGGCCCACCGGGCCAAAAATAATTCACCTTTATGTTGCCAATCTAAGTCCATCTGAGCCACTTCAATCTTAGCCGCTTTATCCACTTGTTGGTTGTTCTGGTGTTCCTCAGTGGCCCGACTCTTGGGTACATGGGCATCTACATGACGTACCTTCACCACCAGGTTCTGCACCTGGGAAGCAGTGTCTTTCCACAGTGCAGCAGCCCAGATGGGTTTACCTCTGCGTTGCCAGTTGCTCTGCTTCCATTGCTGCAACCACCCCCACAGGGGATTTGCCACCATCCATGAGTCAGTACAGAGGTAAAGTACTGGCCACTTTTCTCGTTCAGCAATGTCCAGGGCTAGATGGATGGCTTTCACCTCGGCAAACTGACTCGATTCACCCTCTCCTTCAGCAGTTTCTGCAACTTGTCATCCAGGACTCCATACAGCTGCCTTCCATCTCCGATGCTTTCCCACAATACGGCAAGAGCCATCAGTAAACAAGGCATACTGCTTTTCACTTTCTGACAGTTTCTTATATGGTGGGGCCTCTTCAGCACGCACCACCTCCTCCTCTGGTGACATTCCGAAATCTTGGCCCTCTGGCCAGTCCATGATGACTTCTAGAATGCCTGGACGACTGAGATTTCCTATTTGAGTTTGTTGTGTAATTAGTGCAGCCCATTTACTCCATGTAGCATCAGCTGCATGATGTGTAGAGGAGACCCTGTCTTTGAACATCCAGCCCAGCACGGGCAACCGGGGTGCCAGGAGGAGCTGTGCTTCAGTGCCAATCACTTCCGAAGCAGCTCGAACCCCTTCATACGCTGCCTGTATCTCTTCCTCAGTTGGGGTATAGCTGGCCTCAGATCCTTTGTATCCCCGACTCCAAAAGCCAAGGGGTCGACCTCGAGTCTCCCCTGGAGCTTTCTGCCAGAGGCTCCAGGTAGGACCAATATTCCCAGCTGCAGTGTACAGTACATTTTTTACATCTGGCCCGGTCCGGACTGGTCCAAGGGCTACTGTGTGAACTATCTCGCCTTTAATTTGCTCAAAGGCTTGTTGTTGCTCAGGGCCCCATTTAAAATCATTCTTCTTCCGGGTCACATGATAGAGAGGGCTTACATTCGAACTGTAATTTGGGATGTGCATTCTCCAGAACCACACAGCACCCAAGAAAGCTTGTGTTTCTTTCTTATTAGTTGGTGGAGACCTTGCTGTTATCTCGTTGATCACATCTGTGGGGATTTTGTTCTTCGACTTTCAGCAACCCCACAACAGAAGGATCCTCTGAGAGACCAGGCAAGGTGGACAGCTGCTCAATTTCCTCTGTCTCCAAAGCAGCAATACCAAAAGCCCACCGGTACCCTTTTGGGTCTTTGAAGTACCCTCTCTTGAGGTAGTCTATGCCGAGGATGCATGGAGCCTCTGGACCAGTCACAATAGGGTGCTTTTTCCATTCCCTCCCAGTCAGGCTGATTTCAGCCTCCAGCACAGTCCATTAAATCCGACTGTCCCCTACCTCCCCCTGGCTGGAGACAGGGGCCGTGTAATGGTCATCACAGCATTGGACTCTTAAGTCGTGGTGAAAGGGATTATTCTTTGTTATCACAGGAGCTGGAGTAAACTCAGCTCTTCCACTCCATCTGGGAAACTGCTCACCAGAGACTGAAGCCGTAGCTCTCATAGGGTGATCAGTCTTGGCCCTTGCTCCCCTCTTGAATTCACTCACCCGTTCCTCCAAAGCTGAAGTAGGTTTTCCATCCCACTTCCTTATGTCTTCTCTGTGATCCCTGCGGTAAAACCATAGGGTAGCCCGTGGCGTATACCTCCTGTATCTCCTCTCTCAAACAATAGGGCGCCTTTTGTTAATAGCTGAGACGTGTGTTGGTACACGTGAGGAGCTGGATAAATCAGATAGATCGTCCCTCAATTGTTTGAGGTCCTGGGACAGTTTTTCCACAGCTGAGATGATGGAAGGGGAGAGATTGTCTTCGAACTCTCAGAGTTTATGAACCATTTCATCCACTGTTAGTGGTACTATGTCATTCCAGGTTACTGTTGCCAATGAATGGCCATATGATGACGGTGCATTCTGCTCATCTCTTTTAAGTGTTTTACTAATTCTTCTGGCAAAACACGGCCTGTATGTGTGCCAACATGATAATCCCAATCACGATCAGCAAACAAGTCTCAACAGCATTAAAAGGCCATTCAAAAACTTCAAAACTCTCAAATGATCCTGTGAATGGTCCAGGGCGGGGGGGACAGGACGGGGACATGACTGGGTGGGTAAAAGAATGTCTCCTTCAAAGGTTGACCACCCGAGAAGGAGAAAAAAGATGTGTAATTGCTCAGCACTTCTATTATATACCTCCCAAAGTATAAAGCTGGTGACCACACTGGGAACATAAACCAGATCAGTTTCATGATCAATGATTCTATTGTATTACAAGTCATTACCATAAAGTATAATGCGACAAGAACAGTAGCCCAAGCCTCAAACTTGAAAAACACTAATACAGCAAATACTGGCTCGAAGTAAGGTACGATATACTGAAAGTGTGAGATCAAGATGAACAACTTTGAGAGCCAATAATCAGCTCTTCCACTCCATCTGGGAAACTGCTCACCAGAGACTGAAGCCGTAGCTCTCATGGGACAATCAGTCTTGTCCCTTGCTCCCCTCTTCAGTTCACTCACCCGTTCCTCCAAAGGTGAAGTAGGTTTTCCATCCCACTTTGTCATGTCTTCTCCGTGATCCCCCAGGTAAAACCATAGGGTAGCCCGTGGCGTATACCTCCTCTATCTCCTCTCTCGAACAATTGTTCACTCAGGGGTGGTGTAGCTGCTGTGCTTGGAGGTGGGGTAACTGAGCTGTCTGTTGCAGTCGAAGTTTGAGCAGCTGCTGTACTTGCCACTGGGGTAGCTGCGCTGTTCATTGCAGCCAAAGTTTGAGTAGCGACTGTACTTGTCGCTGGGGGTGGTAAAGCTGCTGTGCCTGGAGCTGGAGTAGCTGCTCTGACTGCTGCTTTGCCCTCAGATCCACCGACATTCTTTTCCTTTTGAAGGTGCTGGATAGAGTTGAATAAGGCCCTGTAAGCATAGGCCAAGCCCGGCATGACGTGCTGTAGTATGGAATACCTCTTTGGCTAGTGTGCGTCAGGCATCCTGTCTCTGCTTCGTCCCGGCTTCCCCTCCTCCCTGGCAGTGTATGAGCCTCACAAAATCCTTGGTCAGGGTAAACATCACTTAGCAACAAGTGAAAACATCGGTATCACCAGCACTGTTCCCAGGCTGGAAGTCAAAGCACAGCGCTGCACCAGCTACCAAGAAGGAGAAAAATTGACTGCTACTGCTGAACCCAGGACACCAAGTTTAATTCTAACTGGTCCTTAGCTTTCCTAACCTGGTCCCTAGGTTCCTGGACAATATTCCCCTAATTCTTCCTAGGCTGCCTGTCCTTGCTTTCACCTTTTATAAACCTCTTTTTTCCTTTGAAGTTTCCTCAGCAGCTCCTTATCCATCCAAGGAGGTCTCCTGGCTCTCCTGATGCACTTCCTTCTACTTGGGGTGCAACACTCCTGAGCTTGTAGCAGGTGATCCTTGAACATCAAGCAACAGTCTTGGGCCCCCCTGCCTTCTAGGGCTATATCCCATGGAATCTTACGAAGCAGGTTCCTGAAGAGCCCCATGTGTGCTCCCTTGAAGTCCTAGGTCGTGAGCTTGCTGCACGTTTTTCTCACTGTCCTGAGGATCTCGAACTCAAGCATCTCATGATTGCTGCAACCAAGGCTGCCCTGGAGCGCGTAACATTTTCAACCAGCCCTTCTCTGTTGGTGAGCATGAGTTCAAGCATGGCACCTCTCCTTGTTGGCTCCTCTATTACTTGCAGAAGGAAGTTGTTTTCCACACAATCGAGGAACCTCCTGGATTGCTTGTGCTGGGCAGTACTGTCCCTCCAACAGATATCAGTGTGGTTGAAGTCCCCCATGAGAACAGGGTCCTGGGAGCGTGACTCTGCTCCTGTCTTTCTATAGAGCACTTCATCCTCAGAGTCCTCTTTATCAGGTGGTCTGTAACAGATCCTGATGTGGCTTTTGAAGCCCCTTTGCAAAGACAGCAGGAGGTGTGTTCCATGTGCAAACTGCCCCCCTTTCATTATGTCCCCCAGGAATGCCTGTCACTCTGGAAGTTTTTCTGTATAGTAGTCCCATACTAGAAAAAATACTGGGCAGCCTTGAGTAATCATTAGGACTGGTGATTCTCAGTATTGTTCCTAATATTTAGCGGAACTTTGCCAACTTAATCTTTACTGAAAAACAGTATACTGGAGACTTTATATGCTAATGAGACCAACCGGTTTAGTTTTTCCGTCTCCCTGTGAGAGATTGCTAAGGTGCTTGTTGGTCTAGATGCTTTTAGGTATGCTATTTAAGGTGTAAATGCAGTTAATGTTTTACATATGAAAGCTTGCTTTTTTAGCTAATAGATAATCTTAACACACCTAACAAGGAAGGCAGCTTCAAATCCCTTCAGAGAATTGTTCACAAACCAACTATTTCTTTGGATGGAGTCAGTTTTTCTGATGGCTTCTTTCTTAACTGTCTGGTCTTTGGGGTTAATGCCAGGAAAAATCCCCACTGTACATTTTCTTATTTATAAAGGAGTTTTATGTGCTTGCAGTTCAGCAGTAAATGCTTTTATTCCGAGAGGCAGCTTCTCTGTCTTAAAAGGGAGAGTTGAAGAACCCTAAAACCTAAAAGAATGGCGGTGGTTTTCAGGACTGTCCACTTCCTACTGTCCGCAGGCAGCTGTGGGTGGTGGATTAAGGCTGCTGGGAGGAGGGATGGGAAAAACTTGGAACAGGCAGAGTCTGGTCAGAGTTTGGTTTCTGCCATTGAGCTCAAAAACTTGTCTTCATTGGAGACCCTTCTGTTTGCTTCCAAAGCACATTAATCCCAGGGGCAACTGAAGGGTCATGGAGTTGTGTCTGTGTCGACTGAAGGGCAGTGCTTTGGAGGAGGCAGCTGCATCCCGGCTACATGGGAGCAGAGAGTGGGGTTCTCTGTCCTGGACCTGTGCATGTAACTCTCATGCTCCCACACTCCTCCCCATTTGCAGGAACAGATGTTAAAAACACCCAAACCCTTCATATAAAGCTTAATTTCAGAGTTGTGTGTCCTGGGTTCAGTAGTAGTAGTTATTTTTCTCCTTCTTAGTAGCTGGTGCAGTGCTGTGTTTTTGACTTTCAGCCTGGGAACAACGCTGATAACACCAATGTTTTTAGTTGTTGCTAAGTAATGTTTATTCTGACCAAGGACTTTCTGAGTCTCATGCTGTGCCAGGGAAAAGGGGAAGTCAAGAGGAAGCAGAGACAGGACGCCTGATCCAAATGAACCAAAGGGGCATTCCATACCACAGCATGTCATGCCCAGTATATAAACTGGGGGCAGTTACCCAGAAGGTCTAGATCGCTGCTAGGATCGTGCTGGGTATCGGTCGGCAGGCGGTGAGCAGTTGTATTCTCTTCCCTTGTTATTTCCCTTATTATTGGTAGTGGTTTTGTGTTATACCTTAGTTACTGGGCTGTTCTTGTTTCAGCCCATGGAAGTTACATTCTTTTGATTCTCCTCCCCATCCCTCTGGGAATGGAGGGAGGAAGGAGGGGGGGAGTGAGCGAGTGGCTGCGTGGTTCTAAGTTACAGGCTGGGTTTAAACCACGACAGGGTGCATCTTGGAACACCAAATGCTGTTCTCTTGTTTACAGAGGCCATACCTGGTGAACATCATGTTTGCTCTGCTGTGGCTCTGTATTGCCTTAGTTTTCAGTAGCTGGATCCAAATGTATAAGTAATTAAAGAAACTTCCCCAAACCACTTGGTTTCTCATTGGAAGTATGTGACTGCTGGAGGGGCAAGGTATTGAAGTTCCGAAGGAATCAGCTTTTAGAGAGGACTTTTCTAAGGAGTTGTCTGTAAATGTTGGATCATTATAGTTGAGGAAATTGTTTAGAAATCCAAAATGTTCACCAGATCTTGAAGAGGTATTGTAGAAAAACTCCTTGGCAGGTAGGTACAGTTATGGGGTTTAGAAAAACTGCCTGGGGAATGTCATCATGCATTGTAGAAAAACTACTTGGGGAGCATAGTCATGTATCTACAGCTTTAGATTGCTGAAACACAGTGGAGCAGTTCTGTGTTTGATGAACCTTCCCACAACTTAATGTGGATATGATTTGAGTCAACTTTGCAGTTCCATGGGAACTGGTGCATGTGGTTAGTAGTGTCTTGAAGTACCTTTCTCACTCTACTACCCTTGAACTATAGCGAGACAGTTACTGGCTTAACCCCCGGACTCAGGGCTTATCTCAGCTGGTTGCAGAACACTACTGAGGCAGGGACTGCCTGTGCTTGCTGGAGCCTCTCCTCACTGGAAGGCATGATCCCAGCAGGCTCCTTTGAGGGGGAGCTGAAAGAGGCTTCAAGAAAGGCACATGTGGGGCAGCCAGCTATCTCGTGCCTCTGTGCCTACAGCAGAGCACGTCAGCTCAGCTGAGTGCTGCTCGAGCTGCTCCTTGCAGCACAGGGGACCTGGGGTCTGTCCTTAATGTGTCTGCAATGCCCTTTAACTTCCTGGCTTTGCTGCTACTAGCTGGATGTGTGGGAGAGAGGCTGTTTTCATGGAGGGAGAGAAGGTAAGTTTGAGCTGAAGCCTACCTCACCTTCTCTTGCAGGCAGCAG